>NC_084506.1:11097256-11319756 GCF_024500385.1 Phyllopteryx taeniolatus
CATTTAAATGAAGTGGTACAATTTTAACTAGTGACTATTTTTTGACATGAATGTTTTATATTTGTATTTTAGCAATTTACTCTTACATTGCCTGCTGGTTGGTTAAACTCTGACCTCATAATTTGTACTCCTTTTATTATACAGTATATAATTTTCCCGGTGGGGTGTCACACTGAGTAGGGTTGCATATGCGTAAACTGACATTTAAACAGCTGTTGGTTCTCCCCAAAAAGAGCCTTTTGCCCCTTTGCATCCTTGTGGCTTCCCGCCATCTCCGAACTCCACGGACCAGCACACGTTGATTCACTTTATATAGTACTTTATATAGATGATTATTCCACTGTCAATAGTTATGAAGGATACAAAAATAATGGATCCATTCATTGTACCACTTTTGGTCCCCTGTGGAGGGGTACCAGCAGCAACAATGCAGCTCATTCCATTCAGACTCAAAGCAGTCCATTGATTGGTCTGCAGCGTATTGTCACACAAATAGACTGGGAAGTTTATAAAATGCCTTTTTTTTTTCTGAATTATGACTGCATTGTTAAAAGCAGCCACGTCAAGAATGGGAAAAAAAAGATGGCTGTCCTCCATTGATGTCTTTTGTCGCGTTGTATTTGTCATCTTTGTTGGTTACTTATTACATTGTGTGAAGCTCGTATGATGTTACACGATTTTCATAGCGGACACAGCCAATGCCAAGTGAATGTTTACATAGAGGACTTTTGTGTGAAACAACCTGCACATAACGTTGAACCCCGGCTACATATCCATGTCTATTGATTGATATTGATTTTTCATTTTGTAGTCCATGTCCAGTTCATGTACCTATTATTAATGATATTTTTATGTTAGCTTAATGTGTGACATTTGGTCAAACATACTGTAACCGGTACTCAGTGTTAAAAACCGTCTCAGAGTTTATAGTACCGTGTAGCTGCCAGTGAGTATAGTTCTTATAAGGTCCAATAAAAGAGCTGAAATCTCAATTCTGCCCTTAAAAATGAATAAGGCTCAGTGTTTTTTGACACTAGTGGTCAGACTCGGGGTCTATATCCCCGCTCGCTATTCGTGGCGACATACAGTCATACGACCATTAGATTTTTTCTTCTTGTACTATTCCAAAATAATAGTCCAACAAATGAAAAATCCGGGCGGCACGGTGTGCGACTGGTTAGAGCGTCTGCCTCACAGTTCTGAGGACCCGGGTTCAATCCCCGGCCCCACCTGTGTGGAGTTTGCATGTTCTCCCCGTGCCTGCGTGAGTTTTCTCCGGGCACTCCGGTTTCCTCTCACATCCCAAAAACATGCATGGATTGGAGACTAAATTGCCCGTAGGTGTTAATGTGAGTGCGAATGGTTGTTTGTTTGTATGTGCCCTGCGATTGGCTGGCAACCAGTTCAGGGTGTACCCCGCCTCCTGCCTGATGATAGCTGGGATAGGCTCCAGCACGCCCGCGACCCTAGTGGGGAGAAGCAGCCCAGAAAATGGATGGATGGATGAAAAATCCAATTTGATTATTTGAAAACTATCTATTGAACCAGTCAGAAAGTACCTTGGCACGTTTTATGACTGACACCGTTTAGCTGCGTCTCCATACAGAAAATATTTTCTTTTTAGTTTCAAATGGCTTAGTTTAACGAGAATCCCTCGCCGTCGCTTGGCCACAGGTAGAATCCCAAATCTGTTTTCTTCGCTCGTCAATGCCATGACTCATCACCGATCGGAGCAAGCTGCTGCCTTTCTAGCCAGCCTGCTGGCTACCTAGCTGCACTATCTCCATGCTGTGTTGGATCCACTCTTTGACTTTCTCTCTCTTAAATCTGCTGCCATGCGGCGGTCCCCATCTGCAGTGATGGCAGTGGTGGATTTCTTTTTTTTTTGGGGGGGTTGGTGACACTTCCATGGCTTCCTGAGCCTCCTTTAGCGTAGAGCTCTTTTTTTTTTCTTTTTTTTTTTCTTTAAACAAACTTTATGGAGCTTTCAGTGAAGCTACAACGCATACATACGCAGAAGTGATGCACAGTAAGTCAAAATGGCAGCGAAAGTAAACAGAAGCATTGCACCCTTGTCAGAATAAAAAAGTAGTTTTTTTTTTTTTTTTTTTTTTGTCCTGTTCGGCTGTTAGGTCAAGCAGAATTGAGGACCTGTATCCCTTTTATGCCGGAACACTTTTACTATGTCACAGTGGAGTTTTTAAGCTGCCGCTGTGGTTTCTTAGTATTATAATTGATGTTTATTAAGAATCAGAGTCGATCAGTCGAACAGAAGAAAGTTTCTAGAGGGGAGCGAGACAAAAATACAAAGCACTAATTGTAAACAGGATGAGAAAAGTAAATCATTACATATCTACAACAATGAAACATTAGATAGGAGTGTTGTATGGGCATGCAGTGCTACACCCTGTGAGGGAAGGACAGGACAAGCTAGAACAGGAGAAGGACAGGAGAAGAAGCATGCAGGACAAGGGTTGTGAACCCGGCTGTGCAACTGAAGTGTGGTGGGATTGACTATGTAAATTATAAAAGTCTATAGGACGAGAGTGTGAGTGAGGGGATACCCAAGCAATTCGCATATTTATGAGTTATTTGTCGCAATAATTGAGTGGCCCCACACCCAGCGAAAGGCAGGACAACCACTGATGAAGAAGGCCGCCCCCCACATTCCCACCAGCACCCTCAAGTGTGGGAGGTGGACACCCCCCCGCCCCCCGCCCCCCGCCCCCAAAGCAGGCCCCACAGCCCGCAGGGGACCACCCGCCCCGCAAGGAACGGAGATAAGAGGAGGATGCAGGCCCGAGGAGCGACAGGGGGGCCCCACCGCCCCCACCCGTAGCCAGAGCGGGGGACCCAGGCGGGCCCTAGCACCAACGGAACATGGGCGAGTCACCATCACACCATCAATGCTTTCTGGGAGAGCACTCCTGTTAGTGTTTGTTTTTCCAGTTTAATATAATTATTTCCTTAGCGGTAGCTAACGCGACGACTAATGATTGTGAGTATTTATGAGGGAGGTCGATTATGCTTAAGTCGCCAAGTATGCACAATCTTGAGGAAAGTGGAATCCTGCAATTCAAAATATAAGAGATTTCTGTGTAACCGAAGACCAAAAGCATTGAATTGGTCTGCATTGACTCGTTTTCATTCAAATGCGAAAATTCTGATTTGGAGTTGTTTTTATTTTTTTATTTTTACTCGAGAATTGACTCAACCCACTAACCACTTGTTAGTAGCTGTAATTGATGTCAGCGATTTTATATAATTAATTTAGCAATATGTTTTCTGCACTGCAACATAGTGAGATGTTTTTAATATTTGCATTACTTCTTTTACTCTTACACATTTAATACTCATAATATTAGAAATAAGACCCCAAATCACAAACTAGCAAATAATGCATTATTCTTCAACTTATTAATTTGAATAAAGTCTTGACATGCTTTATTTGTACGGCCTTCTGAGATGTAATTCCAGCTTGACAACAGAAAGCAGTATCAGCAGTTAAAATGCTGAAGCTACCTACTTACTCATCTCCACTCAAATTCCAATTTTAATAGATTCACATTGTGCACTTCACTCTCATTTAGTGGCGTTTATATAGTGTGTGAAGAAAAAAACACAGAATGTACGAATGGTCCATTATCCACACCACTCACCCTTTTCAGGGTCGCAGAGAGATGAAGGCTATCCCAGCTAAGGTCGGACAAAAGGCAAACCCCACATGGACTGGTTGCCAGTCAATCACAGGTCACATACATTCACATGCAAACCGTTACTGAGTAGGAACTCAATGCCTATACTGCCTGTACTGAAGTAAGTGACAATGAAACTGCACAGTCCAATCTTTTAGTCCAATGTGTTTTTCCAAATTCAAATATCTCTCAGAAAGGCAGTGTTAAATTCTACAGAAAACAAATTTGCTAATTAATTATAAAATTTCACAACTCAAAGTTTACCTTTTAGATGCAGCCACACAGAAATGCCATGATTCATTTTCCTGGTTATGACCTGATGAGTTCATAGGGCTCATTCCTACCTGTCCCCAGGGCCAATGAAAAAACTTGTACTGTATGTCAGTCATGCCCAGGCTGTTTGAATGACAAACTTGGGGCCCTGGAGAGAGAGCCAGCAGGAACTGTAAGTCAGACAGAAACTCACTAAGGAAATACAAAGCCATCAATCCATTTTTTTTTATATACCGCTTAAACAACCTATCCCAGCTGATCTCGGTGGAAACGCATTCTATGTGTTAGACAGGTCACCTGTCAATCACAGGGCACATATAGACAAATAGGAAAATAAATAAATCCATCCATCCATCCATCCATTTTCTGAGCCGCTTATCCTTACAAGTGTCGCGGGAGTGCTGGAGCCTATCGGGCAGGAGGCGGGGTACAGCCTGAACTGGTTGCCAGGCAATCGCATAGCACACATAAACAAACAACCATATGCACTCACATTCACACCTAGGGGCAATTTAGAGACTTCAATTAACCTACTATGCATGTTTTTGGGATGTGGGAGGAAACCGGAGTGCCCGGAGAAAACCCACGAAGGCACGGGGAGAACATGCAAACTCCACACAGGCGGGGCCGGGGATTGAACCCCAGTCCTCAGAACTATGAGGCAGACGCTCTAACCAGTCGTCCACCGTACCGGCTAAATAAATACATATTGAAAGGAAAGAAAGAAAATAGCACATCTGATATACTTGCACCTGATGCAGATTTGCTACTGCTCTTATTTTCTCTGGAGTAGCTGTACTAAAGATGAAGTATCCTTACAAACCTGTTGTGGTTTGATTGGTTATTTCTCTTAATCTTAGGTCTCTCTACTGGTTCAGAAAAAGAGTTTCAAAAGAGTAGGGGTTTGGTACTGTTGGGAAAGATCGTTTTTATAAGGAAACTTTGATGTATGGAAAGCAGACTGGAAAAGAAAGGAAAGGAACCAGCAAGTGCAAGTTGAAGAGGAGCTAATTTTATCCCATTTCTCTTGGGAGAAGACCGGGGAACTGTTTTAATGAGATGGACATGGAAAGAGGGAAAGTTGCATACTGTAGGCAGCGAGACAAAGGGATGTGCGGAGAAGCAAGGAGGTGACATCAACAAAATAAGAGCAAAAAGAAGAAGAGAATCATGTAGATAAGGAGGATTTCATTGGACAGACTGACTTTACATTTCAAGTTATAGAACCATGAAATTTAAATGTGTAAAAGTGCGTGCAACTGTGTGCCTGTTATGCATCCCTGTTTACAGCAAATGACCTTAACATGCTTCAGTAGGCATTTTTATTTGTGCTAGTCTGTGATAGAAGCTTAAAGCATCAGTGTGTTCAAGCTTGTTTGCGTGACTTTTTATATAAAGGAATATGTGAGTGCATGTGTATGTGTGTGTAGTAATCTGATTTAAAGGCATTGTTACACCGCTACTGCAGTGTTGCGGCAACCCAGAAGTATGAAATATTCAATTGGCAGCCCCTAGTTTAGTGTTTCTTCTAGACTTTACACCAATTTTATCGGCCTGATCGGTATCGGCCGATAATTCGCACTTTAATGTCATAATTCGCAGATCCGATCAATGATGTCCTTGATCGGCTCCGCAAAAGACATTGACTCTGCGTAGCCATGCACAGTATATTTGAATCCAAAAGCTAGTTTATTTTTAGCCTTGTCGCTTGTCTTTTGACATAGTACTGTAAATATCTGACAGCCAATTAAGTTACTTAAAAAAAAAAAAAAAAAAAAAAACCATGTCGGCGATGTGGGACAGACAGCACGTCTGAGACAGACAACACATTTGTGTTGTCTGTCTCAGACGTGCTGTTCACGATTGCACTATATCAGACTACTGCAATCGTTCACGATTGCACTATATCAGACTACTGCAATCAAATCTTGTATTCCTATACCACCGCATCCCTTTTTTTTACGATCATTGGGCTTCATCTTATTAACTCAAATGCGACCGGATAAACCCGTTACCGTGGCGACGACAACAAGAGTGGATCGCGCAGACTGTATTATATGGACAAAATGGGGAAAAACGTGTGTTGGTGGTCACCAGTGCTCAGGACAGGAGAGGACGTTCGTTTAAGTCTTGCTTGTGGTATGTTCCCGTACTTTGAATATGATACGGCTCGCAAGCAGGCAACAAAAACATTATGTAGCCTAGCAAGCTAGTGCTAGCAAAAACAGACGTACGTAAACATCAGAATCAGAATCAGAATCATCTTTATTTGCCAAGTATGTCCAAAACACACAAGGAATTTGTCTCCGGTAGTTGGAGCCGCTCTAGTACAACAGACAGTCAATTTACAGAACACTTTGGAGACAGAGACATTGACAAAAAACAATTGTGCAAAAAGATGCAGAGTCCTCTAGCACTTAGAGCAGTTCGAATGACTAATATTGCAATAGACCGGTGCAATGACCATTGTGCAAGGGGCGCTGAGACTTCAAGGAGTGTATGCGGTTTAAAGTGACGAGTAGTGCGATAATCTGGGACAATGGCTGTGCAAATGTTACGGATACTCCTCAATCAGTGTGCAAATGGAGCAGATGCTACTCTGGCATGAGTGGCCAGTATATGCAAATAGTGCAGCATGGCGAGACAACTAGAGTGAGTGGACGAGTAATACATAATTGGCCCCACAGAAATGTGACAACGAACTCAAGTCAAAAAAATTGCCAGCTTGTTGTAATGGAATTATAGGTTAGGTGTTTAAGAAGTTGATGGCAAGAGGGAAGAAGCTGTTGGAATGTCTACTAGTTCTAGTTTGCATTGATCGGTAGCGCCTACCTGAGGGAAGGAGCTGGAAGAGCTGGTGACCGGGGTGCGGAGGGTCCGAGAGGATTTTGCACGCCCTTGTCTTAGTTCTGGCAGCGTGCAAGTCCTCAATGGTGGGTAGGGGGGTACCGACAATCCTTTCAGCAGTTTTGATTGTCCGTTGCAGTCGGAGTTTGTCCTTTTTTGTAGCAGCACCAAACCAGACTGTGATGGAAGAACACAGGACTGATTCGACTACCGCTGTGTAGAACTGTCTCAGCAGCTCCGGTGGCAGGCCGTGCTTTCTCAGAAGCCGCAGGAAGTACATCCTCTGCTGGGCCTTTTTGAGGACAGAGTTGATGTTAGTCGCCCACTTCAGGTCCTGAGAGATTGTAATTCCCAGTGCCGTCATTCTGTACAATCATGCTCAAAAGTTTTGGTGTGGGTAAAGTCATTTAATTAAAAATAAAGTAATTTAATTACGGTAAGTTAGCACCCATTATTTCTGTCATGTAATGTTGGTTTGACCTGACTGATTAGAATACACGATCTGACTAGAGCAGTGATTTCCAACCTTTATGGACCAAGGAACATATTTTCCAATTGAAAAATCTCACGGCACACCAACAAACAAATGTCACAAAAAGTGGATGCATTAATTACTGTATTTACTTCCTGCCATCTAAGCGGCACGGTGGCCGACTGGTTAGAGCGTCAGCCTCACAGTTCTGAGGTGCGGGGTTCAATCCCCGTCCCCGCCTGTGTGGAGTTTGCATGTTCTCCCCGTGCCTGCGTGGGTTTTCTCCGGGCACTCCGGTTTCCTCCCACATCCCAAAAACATGCATTAATTGGAGACTCTAAATTGCCCCTAGGCATGACTGTGAGTGCGAATGGTTGTTTGTTTGTATGTGCCCTGCGATTGGCTGGCAACCAGTTCAGGGTGTACCCCGCCTCCTGCCCGATGACAGCTGGGATAGGCTCCAGCACGCCCGCGACCCTAGTGAGGAGAAGCGGCTCAGAAAATGGATGGATGGATGGACTTCCTGCCATCTAACAGAAGACCATTCATTTGTTCTGTCTGTCACTATGACTCACTGGCATAAATAGAAGAACAAAGATACATTATTTATTGTAAATATATATTTTTTGAGCAATTCAGTACACAAGTATATACAGTACATGAACAGGTCATTTAAATAGACACATTGCTCCATCTTGTGATTGGATCGGTGATCGGTTATCGTTTTTTTAAACTCACTGATCAATGATCACTGATTGGCCCCAAAAATCCTGATCGTGTTAAGCCTAGTTTCTTTTTGCAGTAGCGGTTCTTGCATTTTGAAAAGTTTATGGGGATTCCATACAAGACTTATATCGGTCACCCTTTTGACTTCATTTTTTCAATGACTGCTAACTGAATGAAATCATAATTCATTTTCTACATCACGTATCCCGTTCGGAGTCGTGGAAATCTGGAGCCTATCCCAGCAGGCAGCATGCACGGGTTTGGTTCCCGCTCATTGTCAACATATGCACCCGTGATTGACTGGCGACCAGTCCAGTGTGGAGTCTGCTTTTCAAGTCAGCTGGGGTAGGCATTAGATCCTTGCAACCCTGAACATAACAAATATATATATATTGTACATAAAGCAAAGTCCAAAATTGACATCCATCCATCCATTTTCTGTGCCGCTTATCCTCACTTGGGTCGCGGGCATGCTGGAGCCTATCCCAGCTATTTTTTGGGCGAGAGGCAGGGTACACCTTGTACTGGTTGGCAACCAATCTCAGGGCACATATAAACAAACAACCATTCGCACTCACATTCACACCTACAGGCAATTTAGAGTCTTCAATCAACCTACCATGCATGTTTTGGGGATGTGGGAGGAAACCGGAGTACCCGGAGAAAACCCACGCAGGCACGGGGAGAACATGCAAACTCCACACAGGCGGGGCCGGGATTTGAACCCCGGTCCTCGGAACTGTGAGGCAGATGTGCTAACCCATATATCTCAAACACAGGCCCGGGGTCCAAATTTGGCCCACGATGTAATTATATTTGGCCCACAAGACCATATCAAATGTGTATTAGAGCTGGCCCACCAGTATATAGCACATAATATTACAAATCCCAGAATGCTTTGCTAGTGTGTTGGCCCATCAGTCTTGACCGGCGAGCGCCCCTTCCCTTTCTGTTGCAGTCGTTAGCAACAATGCTATCAGTCTCTTCTAACAAATTTACACTTCTCCTTCCCAAAAATGGCCAAACGAAAGATGGAAAATGGTTAACCTCCAAGACAGGCGCGAGGCAGATTGTCTGTGCACTAAAGAAAAAGACAGACCTGTTTGTCGTGTGCGGAGCAACGTGGCTGTAACAAAGAATATAACATAATTGAATGAATGTTTTTTTAATGCCCTTTATCAACTCCTAGGCAGGGACTGTTAATAATTTGATGTTTGGATTTTTATTGAAGAACATTCTTATTTTTTTTGGTTGTTTTGTTGTTGGCCTTTGAAAAAAGAGTTACATAAAAAAGAAAGGTAGTTGGAGATAGATAAATAGAACATAGAGAAACAAGAATTCATGTTATCTATATAAATACAAAACAACAAACAAATACCTCTGATGTCTTTTATTGCAAATTTGATTTCTCATGTGTTTATAATATTAAATTTGTTTATTCCAGATTCAGTGTTTAAGCAAAATTTAAGTTTGTTCCCATATAATAATCTTTAACACTTACTTCATTTCTGCAGAGAAGGGAAACATGTACATCGCAGTGATTTTTCATTAAATATTGAGTGTGGCCTGCGACTTTGTCCCAATTTTAATTTTGGCCCACCGTGAATTTGAGTTTGACACCCCTGTGCTAACCAGTCAGTCACTGTGCTGCCCCAAAAATTACATACTTTGGCAAAATTTTGAGTTGAAGTGTATTTTATTTGAATGTGAAGAGGTGTTTTCTGGCTGTATCTGAAACAAGGAACAGACAAAATACAAGAAAGAGCTATAAGAAAGAGCTGGTGATTTAAAGATGTTTTGCTTTTTATTATTTTGACAAAACATTCAAAGTCCCAAATTATTCACTCTTTTTCAATGCAGGCATATCAAATATTCAGAATTTATAGTTGAATGCTCAAGATTGAGATGCTAAAAGTTACCAGGATCCTTTGGGATGATTCCAAATGTGTTTCCTCAAAATATCAGCTACTGTAAAATCAGGGATAGTAATAACTTTCAAAATATCTAGAAATATTTGTTTAACAAAGTATTTTTCCCACTTTCGTATGCCATTTCCAGACAGACGATGCCTAGTCAAGAACAACAACAAAAAAATCACGAACTCAAAATTTCTCAGAGGTTTGAATAATGGAGGCTAAACAACATGTACCATATTTTCACAACCATAAGGCGCACTTAAAAGTCTTAAATATTCTCCAAAATGGACGGGGCGCCTTATAATGCAGCACACCTTATGTGTGCACCGAGTTCCAACATCTATAAATGTTGTGTGATGAGCACACCGCTTGACTTTTTTTTGACCGCTTGACTGACTGGGAGCTTTCCTGCCGACTCGCTGCTTATACAGAGGAAAAGGGTGCACGTGAAGGAGGACGCTAAAGGCACGCCCCCAGTAGGTATATAGCGCCGGGGAGTGCATTGTGCAAAACAACATCGGTTTGGCTAAAGACCCCTGAAAATGGCTCCTACGAAGAGACACGTTTACGAAGCACAGTTTAAACTGCAAGCTATTATTTACAGAGGAACATGGGAATCGAGTAGCCATGAGAGAATTCAAGATCAACGAATCCATGGTTCGCAAGTGGAGGAAGCAGGAAAACGAGTTTCGCCAAGTCAAGAAGACGAAGCTGAGTTTCCGCGGGAAAAGAAGAAAAACAAAACGCGGAAACAAGGCGAGGTGGCCCGAGTTGGAAGACCAACTCGAGCAATGGATTAATGAGGAAAGAACAGCCGGGAGAAGCCTCTCAAGTCACCATTCAACTGAATGCAATAACTCTGCCATGTGCAGCCAGTGAGGAAGCTTGCCATCATTCCGGGAGGCTTGACAAAGGAACTCCAACTGCTGGACATCGGTGTAAACAGGGCAATCAAAGTGAAGTTGCAAGCGGCGTGGAAGCGATGGATGACAGATGGCGAACAGTTTTACTAAGACTAGGAGGCAGCGCCGGGCGAGTTACACCACAATTTGTGAATGGATTGTGGATGCTTGGGCTAACGTGTCTGCTTGCACTGTTGTTCGAGCTTTCGTAAAAGCCGGCATCATTTCTGAGGAGCTGCACGGCAACAAGACTGACTCCGACGAGTACAAGAGGGAACCTGTCTTGTTTGATTGAGAACTTGCCTAGCTGTTCATTTTGGGTACAGAACATGAGGACTTGTGGATGAGGATCGATCATTGTTAAATACTTCAATAAAGTACAACCGAACTCAGTTTTGCTCCCGCTGCCTTTTTAAAAACATTGTTTTAGCGTGCATGCATGCTACCGTATGTTTTAAGCTAGCGTATGTTTTACCATGCCTGCGCCCAATAATACGGTGCGCCTTATGTATGTGTTAAATACAGAAATAGACTCCGTAACTGAGACTGCGCCTTTTAATACGGTGTGCCCTATGGTCGTGAACATACGGTATATAGGATAAGTTTATGGTAATAAAAGAGTCTACAGTTCTTATTATATCCTTCCTCTTGTATTAAATACTCTTAACATTATGTAGATACCTCAGAAACATTTTGGCTATTTAAACTCCCTATAAAACTTGACCACTTGCATTTAATCCATTATAACCAGCAGTAATTATTAAACCCTCGTGTTAACTGAGACAGTAAACAGTATTGTATATACGTTACATTATGCATTGTAAAATGAAGGTCTAGATGCCATGTTTTGGTAATTAGTAAGTACCGGTAATTTTAGAACATATACTATCTATACAAAACAAAACATTTTGAGTTTGGCTTGATTGGCAGACCTTTACCTTTTGATACATTTTAACTTCACATACAATAAAGGTGATTATTTTCAGCGGATGCGTTTTTAATTGTTTGCCCTTCTGTGTCCTGTGACTCATCCTCAGTCAACTAATCATCGTGATTATGTTTGGCAAAATGACAGTGAGCAGACAGGTTTTTGGGAGGCTTGTTTATCTCTGCTGTGATGGGACAGAAACACAACATTGCAGCTGACAACAAATAGTAGAGTGGAGCTGTTTCCTGGTGTGGCAGCAACAAGATCATGAGTGTTGTACCCAATTAATACAGCAACTCGCATGCATTGAAGCAATGTTATCGCTACAATATTAGTTTGATGGTTGTTTTTAATAATACCTGAAAATACACTTGAAAAATAAAAAGTGAACTTCTACTTCTGTGCACCTGTTCAATTAAAATTTAATTTTGTTATTTCAATACCAAATAAATGTGTTTATCGAAAAATATTTGTAGGAGTAAGTAATTAGACAGGATAGGAATTTTTGGCAGATGACTTTTAAAATGTTATTCATGAAGTATAATGAGGATGATGAAAATACAAGCTGCCCAAAACCGCTCAGTGGGAAAAAACACAAGATGAATATCCAGAATCAATACTTGTTCATTCTGAATATGGTAAATATTTGCTATGAATTTTGCAGAAGGGTGAGACCATGGATGAAGAGTTATGAATTGTTATACATTGACATTGAAAGTTATTGATGTGGGTAAATTGGTTTTCAAATCACAGACAAGCTGTTTATTTTAATTTAGTCATGAACGGAACAGAGGATAGGACCCAAAAATGCACGACTCCAAAACAAATGGACAGTTTCCAAAAAGAGAGGTTTAATAGACGGGCATAGGTCGGTACACATTCAGGCAATCCAAGAAAGGCAACAGTATCCAAAAACATGAGGCAAAGAGGCAAGGTCGATAATCTGAACAGGGTCAAGTCTTACTGTGAGTCTGTGACGTGGAAACAAGGAATGCTGGAACGCGACGACAAGGTACAACGAACTGGCAACGAGAGGGAATGAGACACGAGGTTAAATACAATAGGTAATTAGGGTGAACGAGGCACAGGTGGTGAAGATGCTCACAGGAGCAGGTTTGTGTGAAACAGGGGGGAAGACAAAACCCGGAACATACACACATGACAAATTTTAATATACACAGGGTTAAGCCTCTCGGTTTGGCCGTTGGTTTCAGGATGAAACCCAGATGACAGACTGACGGGAGCACCTATGAGATTGCAAAACTCCTTCCAAAATTGTGAAATGAATTGGGGACCCCTATCAGACACCACATTCTTGGGGAAACCATGGAAATGAAGTGTGCCATCTTAGAGAACTTGTCAACAACTGTAAGAATAGTGGTATTGCCTTTAGAGGCCGGTAATCCTGTCACAAAGTCTACGGAAATGTCTGACCAAGAACGTGGTATTGGCAGGGGTCGCAACTCCCCAGAAGGACGTTGATGAGAAGTCTTGTTAGCAGCACATACCTGGCAAGCATTGACGTAATCGATAACATCCCTCCTGACATTAGGCCACCAAAACCGCTGTTCGACCACTGATTGCCTGCCTGTGTACCGACCTATGCCTGTCTATTAAACCTCTCTTTTTGGAAACTGTCCATTTGTTTTGGAGTCGTGCATTTTTGCCCGCTCGGTGGGGAAGGCATCTGCCTGCAGCTCAAAGTGGAGTTCGCACTGCGTGATGAACGGCTTAATGTTCCCAGAATTTCCAGAGAACCTCTGTGGGCAGACAGCAGCGGAGGTGGCAGGTGGATGCATGGTGACTGCTTCACATGGAAATACCGTGGCGGTATTGGGTGTGGTGCCAACTGGTTCCTTCTCTTGAATAATTTTCATAAGAAGTTCAAACTGCGAGGCCACCTATCTCATCATATTGTCCTGATGCCTTGGCAGTCCCTCCAGATGAAGGTGGAGGGCAGCAATCTGCTCATCCTGCTTCGAGAGGCGTTGACCCTGCGCTTGAAGGGCTTTGCGCACCGGGTCTGAGTCGGCTGGGTCCATGTTATGGCCAGTTGGTTCTGTCATGAACGGAACAGAGGATAGGACCCAAAAATGCATGACACCAAAACAAATGGACAGTTTCCAAAAAGAGAGGTTTAATAGACGGGCATAGGTCGGTACACAGGCAGGCAATCCAAGAAAGGCAACAGTATCCAAAAACATGAGGCAAAGAGGCAAGGTCGATAATCGGAACAGGGTCAAGTCTTACTGTGAGTCTGTGACATGGAAACAAGGAATGCTGGAACGCGACGACAAGGTACAACAAACTGGCAACGAGAGGGAATGAGACACGAGGTTAAATACAATAGGTAATTAGGGTGAACGAGGCACAGGTGGTGAAGATGCTCACAGGAGCAGGTGTGTGTGAAACAGGGGGGAACACAAAACCCAGAACACACACACATGACAAATTTTAATATACACAGGGTTAATATAATGCCAGAAAAACTGGTAATAGCGCACTCAAAGGATGGGGAAGCTGTGGAATGAAGTTATAAACAATGCGCAGGTCAAGAAGTCGAGAAGTTCCGACTAGATATAGTCGGACTCACCTCCACACGCAGCTTGGGATCTGGTACCAGTCCTCTTGAGAGGGGTTGGACTCTCTTCCACTCTTGAGTTGCCCACGGTGAGAGGCGGCGAGCAGGTGTGGGTACACTTATTGCTCCCCGGCTCGGCGCCTGTACGTTGGGGTTTACCCCGGTGGACGAGAGGGTAGCCTCCCTCCGCCTTCGGGTGGGGGGACGGGTCCTGACTGTTGTTTGTGCCTATACACCAAACAGCAGTTCAGAGTACCCACCCTTTTTGGAGTCCTTGGAGGGGGTGCTGGAGAGCGCTCCCGCTGGGGACTCCATCGTTCTCCTGGGGGACTACACCCTCGGCAGGATCCTCGAGGGTGCATGGGAGTTCGCCCAACCAGTCTACATGTGTTTTGTGGACTTGGAGAAGGCATTCGACAGTGTCCCTCGGGGTGTCCTGTGGGGAGTGCTTCGGGAGTATGGGGTATCGAACCCCGTGATATGGGCTGTTCGGTCCCTGTACGACCGGAGTCAGAGTTTGGTCCGCATATCCGGCAGTAAGTCGGACTCGTTTCCGGTGAGGGTTGGACTCCGCCAAGGCTGCCCTTTGTCACCGATTCTGTTCATAACTTTTATGGACAGAATTTCAAGGCGCAGCCGAGGCGTAGAGGGGGTCCGGTTTGGTGGCCTCAGTATTGCATCTCTGCTTTTTTCAGATGATGTGGTTCTGTTGGCTTCATCAAGCCGTGATCTCCAACTCTCACTGGAGCAGTTTGCAGCCGAGTTTGAAGCGGCTGGGATGAGAATCAGCACCTCCAAATCTGAGACCATGGTCCTCAGTCGGAAAATGGTGGCGTGCCCTCTCCAGGTCAGGGATGAGATCCTGCTCCAAGTGGAGGAGTTCAACTATCTTAGGGTCTTGTTCACGAGTGAGGGAAGAATGGAACGGGAGATCGACAGGCGGATCGGTGCAGCGTCTGCAGTGATGCGGACTTTGTATCGATCCGTTGTGGTAAAGAAGGAGCTAAGCCGAAAGGCGAAGCTCTCGATTTACCGGTCGATCTACGTTCCCACCCTCACCTATGGTCACGAGCTGTGGGTCGTGACGGAAAGAACGAGATCCCGGATACAAGCGGCCGAAATGAGTTTCCTCCGCAGGGTGTCCGGGCTCTCCCTTAGAGATAGAGTGAGAAGCTAGGTTAATTTGGGAGGATCTCAAAGTAGAGCCGCTGCTTCTCCACATCGAGAGGAGCCAGATGAAGTGGCTGGGGCATCTGATTCGTATGCCTCCCGGTCGTCTCCCTGGTGAGGTGTTCCGGGCACGTCCCACCAGGAGGAGACCCCGAGGACGACCCAGGACACGCTGGAGAGACTACGTCTTTCGGGTGGCCTGGGAACGCCTCGGGATCCCCCAGGAAGAGCTGGATGAAGTGGCTGGGGAGAAGGAAGTCTGGGCGTCCCTGCTAAAGCTACTGCCCCCACGACCCGACCTCGGATAAGCGGTAGAAAATGGATGGATGGATGAAATAGATGGATGGAACAATAATAATAATAATAATAATGGCGGCACGGTGAGAGACTGGTTAGCACATCTGCCTCACAGTTCTGAGGACTCGGGTTCAAATGCGGCCTCACCTTTGTGAAGTTTGCATCTTCTCGCCTTGCCTGCCTGGGTTTTCTCCGGGTACTCCGGTTTCCTCCCACATCCCAAAAGCATGCATGGTAGGTTAATTGAAGCCTCTAAATTGCCCCTAGTTGTGAATGTGAGTGTGATTTTAAGCTCCATTTTGTGTTCGCGTTGGCCACAAAAGCTAAATTTTCCCAGAACATAGTACGCTATGGAATTTTGACAATTTTTATCCTCCTCATTCAACTTTTGCAGTGTTTTCTCCCTGTTAATCTTGGTATCCGCAACTGACAATAGCAGCTGGGGTAGGCTAGGCGGGGGGTTCAGGGCTGCTAAGTCCTGGAGGGTCAAAGATGCACTAGGATTCGGCCTTCGCTTTTCCACGGATGCAAGTATGTTTTCTTCCAACCCGGTATGTCCTGATAGGATCCCTGACACTCTTCACATTGTGATCAAGGTCATACATGTTTTTGACATTTTGATCAAGGCTTTATGCAAACAAAACCTGGATGCAGGGCAGATCAGAGCACAAAACTTAAAAGCAGTATCTATAATTTTTTTCTGAAGCTACATTTACATTCAGTTCCCTTCGGCCACGGCAACTACAAAGTGGAAACTGGAAAAACGTGATGGCAGTGCCAAGATTGCTGTGCATAATCCCTGAGATTTTTACATTGTCAAAACATTTGCCATGGCAGTCAGAATGCAGATGAGAAACTGAGTCGGTCAGCTTTGAACGGGATACACGCAACTGAATCTGACTGGGTGTGAGAGGGCATAACAGAGTTTATAAGCAGTTCGAACTGTGACGGGAAGCAGTAAAGAACCCTTCTCGACGCTCCATGCGCACTCATTCTCTTTGCAGGCCAAAACATTGATTATCGTTTCAATTAAAGAAGGAGTTGTTTTGCTGTCTTGACAGGGATGATCAATGAAATAATAATAATATTTTTGGGGGGTTCATTCATCAAATGTATTTATGATTAATGGTAGGATATAAAATTAACAAATTCAATAGGAAATGCAATGTTTATGCTCCTTGAGCCGTTACCTTATCGTGGTAGAGGGGTTTGTGTGTCCCAATGATCCTAGGAGCTAAGTTGTCTGGGGCTTTATGCCCCTGGCAGGGTCACCCATGGCAAACAGGTCCTTGGTGAGGGACCAGACAAAGCACGGCTCCAAAAAACCCTATGACGAGTACAATTAATGGATTCAGGTTGCGGGTCACCGGGGCTCCCCTCTGGAGCCAGGCCTGGAGGTGGGTCTCGAAGGCGAGCGCCTGCACCCATGAGACCCGGCCGGGCACAGCCCGAAAGGGTAACGTGGGTCCCCCTTCCCATGGGCTCACCACCTGTGGGAGGGGCCATAGGGGTCGGGTGAAGTGTGACCTGGGCGGTGGCCGAAGGCGGGGACTTTGGCGATCTGATCCCCGGCTACAGAAGCTGGCTCTAGGGACGTGGGATGTCACCTCTCTGGCAGGAAAGGAGCCCGAGCTGGTGTGTGAGGTCGAGAAGTTCTGACTAGATATAGTCGGACTCGCCTCCACGCACAGCTTGGGCTCTGGTACCAGTCCTCTCGAGAGGGGTTGGACTCTCTTCCACTCTTGAGTTGCCCACGGTGAGAGGCGCCGAGCAGGTGTGGGTATACTTATTGCTCTCCGGCTCGGCGCCTGTACGTTGGGGTTCACCCCGGTGGACGAGAGGGTAGCCTCCCTCCGCCTTCGGGTGGGGGGACGGGTCCTGACTGTTGTTTGTCCCTATGCACCAAACAGCATTTCAGAGTACCCACCCTTTTTGGAGTCCTTGGAGGGGGTGCTGGAAAGCACTCCCGCTGGGGACTCCATCGTTCTGCTGGAGGACTTCAATGCTCGCGTGGGCAATGACAGTGAGACCTGGAAGGGCGTGATTAGGAGGAAAGGCCCCTCCGATCTGAACCTGAGCGGTGTTCTGTTATTGGACTTCTGTGCTCATCACGGATTGTCCATAACGAACACCATGTTCAAGCATAAGGGTGTCCACACGTGCACTTGGCACCAGGACACCCTAGGTCGCGTTCGATGATCGACTTTGTGGTCATGTCATCGGACTTGCGACTGCATGTCTTGGACACTCGGGTAAAGAGAGGGCCGGAGCTGTCAACTGATCACCACCTGGTGGTGAGTTGGCTCCGATGGTGGGGGAAGATGCCGGTCCGATGTGGCAGGCCCAAACGTATTGTGAGGGTCTGCTGGGAACGTCTGGCGGAATCTCCTTTCAGAAGGAGTTTCAACTCCCACCTCCGACAGAACTTTGCTCATGTTCCGAGGGAGGCGGGGGACATCGAGTCTGAGTGGATCATGTTCCGCACCTCCATTGCTGAGGCGGCCGACCGGAGCTATGGCCGTAAGGTGGTTGGTGCCTGTCGTGGCGGCAATCCCCGAACCTGTTGGTGGACACCAACGGTGAGGGATGCCGTCAAGCTGAAGAAGGATTCCTATCGGGCTTTTTTGGCCTGTGGGACTCCTGAGGCAGCTGATGGGTACCGGCTGGCCAAGCGGAATGCAGCTTTGGTGGTCACTGAAGCAAAAACTCGAGCATGGGAGGAGTTCGGTGAGGCCATGGAGAAAGACTTCCGGACGGCTTCGAGGAAATTCTGGTCCACCATCCGGCGTCTCAGGAGGGGGAAGCAGTGCACCACCAACACTGTGTATAGTGGGGATGGGGCTCTACTGACCTCGACTTGGGACGTTGTGAGCCGGTGGGGAGAATACTTCGAATATCTCCTCAATTCCACTGACACACCTTCCCATGAGGGAGCAGAGTCTGGGTTCTCTGAGGTGGGCTCTCCTATCTCTGGGGTTGTGGTCACCGAGGTGGTTAAAAAGCTTCTTGGTGGCCCCGGGGGTGGATGAGATTCGTCCGGAGTTCCTCAAGGCTCTGGATGTTGTAGGACATTCCTGGTTGACACGCCTCTGCAACATCGCGTTGACATCGGGACAGCGGCTCTGGATTGGCAGACTGGGGTGGTGGTCCCCCTTTTTAAGAAAGGGGACCGGAGGGTGTGTTCCAACTACAGGGGGATCACACTCCTCAGCCTCCCTGGTAAGGTCTTTTATTCAGTGGTGCTGGAGAGGAGGGTCCATCGGGAAGTCGAATCTCAGATTCAGGAGGAGCAGTGTGGTTTTCGTCCTGGCCGTGGAACAGTGGACCAGCTCTACACCCTTGGCAGGGTCCTTGAGGGTGCATGGGAGTTCGCCCAACCTGTCTACATGTGTTTTGTGGACTTGGAGAAGGCGTTCGATCGTGTCCTTCGGGAGTATGGGGTACCGAAGCCCCTGATACGGGCTGTTCGGTCCCTGTACGATCGGAGTCAGAGTTTGGTCCGCATATCCGGCAGTAAGTCGGACTCGTTTCCGGTGAGGGTTGGACTCCGCCAAGGCTGCCCTCCAAATCGGAGACCATGGTCCTCAGTCGGAAAAGGGTGGCGTGCCCTCTCCAGGTCGGGGATGAGATTCTGCCCCAAGTGGAGGAGTTCAAGTATCTTGGGGTCTTGTTCACGAGTGAGGGAAGAATGGAACAGGAGATCGACAGGCGGATCGGTGCAGCGTCTGCAGTGATGCGGCCTTTGTATCGGTCCGTTGTGGTAAAGAAGGAGCTAAGCCGAAAGGCGAAGGTCTCGATTTACCGGTCGATCTACATTTCTACCCTCACCTACGGTCACGAGCTGTGGGTCGTGACTGAAAGAACAAGATCCAGGATACAAGCGGCCGAAATGAGTTTCCTCCGCAGGGTGTCCGGGCTCTCCCTTAGAGATAGGCTGAGAAGCTCGGTCATCCGGCAGGATCTCAGAGTAGAGCCGCTGCTCCTTCACATCGAGAGGAGCCAGGTGAGGTGGCATCTGATTCGGATGCCTCCCGGACGCCTCCCTGGTGAGGTGTTCCGGGCACGTCCCACCGGGAGGAGACCACGGGGACCACCCAGGACACGCTGGAGAGACTACATCCTTCGGCTGTCCTGGGAACGCCTCGGGATCCCCCCGGAAGAGCTGGATGAGGTGGCTGGGGAGAGGGAAGTCTGGGCGTCCCTGCTAAAGCTACTGCCCCCGCAACCTGACCTCGGATAAGCGGTAGAAAATGGATGGATGTTTATGCAACTGTTGCAGTATTTTCAAAAGATGGGGTAGGATATCCATTATGTGCTGATCACTGAAGAATTCTGGAGTGATGGAGACTTTATTTTTTTATTAAGAAACAATATTTTGTTCTCTGTGCTTATTTTTTCAAAATGACCTCCCAGAGTGTAAACATCGGAGTGTGAGTTCTATTTCCCCTTAAGGGAGCATAATGAATTAGATAAATACAAATTTAAAATAGCCTTTCATCTAGTACTGAGGATATAGCAAGCGCGTATAGGCTTGGATAGACCTCTGCCTATTGTCACGCTACGATGATGTTAATTTTAACTGGACCCAGAAACAGGCGGAGGCTGAAGAGGTTTGTAGAGAATGGTTTATTAAGAAGAGATTCTGAGGTAGATCCTTGAGGCGTACTGGCAGGTCGTCAAAAGAGTGAGCGTGCGGCAGGCGGTGGCATGAGCAGGTGGATGGCTCGGCGGCGTGGTGGAAGAGGTCAGCAAGGCGGGGAATACAGAAGGAGCACTTCGGACAAGGAAGAACATGGAGGTCAGCAATATTGCAAGGACTGGTGTAGTTTACGTGTAAGTTACGAGCCGGTGTACCACGGGTGAACGTTAATACTCTGGTAGTGGAGTCTTGGATCTGGCAGGCTTAAATGCAGGTGATGATGAAGGCTGATTGACAACAGGTGCGCGGCCGAGGTGGTGGGAAGAGAGAGAGGCAGAGAAAGAGGGCAAGAGGGGCGCAAAGCTCACCCGCTTTGCCGGGATGACAGGTGAGCTTGGAGTTGTGGGCCCACTGAAGGACGTCAGAGCATGTTCGAACAGTCTGTTAGGAGGTCCGGTCTTGGGATCTGGGTGAGTCTTCTGAGCCTCTTTAACCACCTGTTCGATTTTACAAGTGACTGCTCCAAAGAAGTACGACGAAGGGAGGATGGGTTCTGGTTCTGCAGGGCTGGAGGGGGGTGAGTACATGCGAGAGAGGGCATCAGGTTTGCTGCTGTGGGAACCAGTGTGGAAGGAGAGGCTGAAGTTGAATCGGCTCAGGAACAAGGCCCAGCGAGCTTGTCGGGGGTTAAGACATTTGGCGGAATGGAGGTAGGCAAGGTTTTTGTGATCGGTCCTGATGACAAACGGAGAATCAGTCCCCTCCAGCCAATGCCTCCACTCCTCCAATGCCCAGATGATGGCCAGCAGCTCTCGGTTGCAAACATCATAATTGCGTTCGGCAGGGGACAGACGACGGTTAAAAAAAGCACAGGGATTACGTTTTTGGGAAGTGGGGTCCCGCTGCAAGAGAATGCACCTCCCCGTGTCCGAGGCGTCAATCTCCTAGACTGAGGGAGGGGTCGGGGTGTCGTACGATGGGAGCACTGGTGAACAGGTACTTAAGCTGGTCGAAGGCTTGGGATGCAGCCGGGCTCCACTGAAACGGAGAGCTGGTGGAGGTAAGGCTAGTGAGAGGAATTGCGACTTTATTGTAATTGCGGATGAAGCGGAAATTGCCGAATCCCAGGAATCGTTGTAGTTCTCTGTGGGTGGTGGGAGTGGGCCAGTTAATGACTGCTTGGATCTTGGCAGGGTCTGGTTGCAATTGTCCTTTGGCAATGATATAGCCCAGGAAGTGTAGAGAAGAAAGGTGGAATTCACATTTTTCAGGTTTGACGTAGGGGCGGTTTTCGAGGAGATGCTGTAGGACTTGACAAACATGATTGCGGTGTTCTTCGGGAGAGCGTGAGAAAATGAAAATGTCGTCGAAGTAGCCGAAAACAAACATCGCGGAGGACGTCATTAATGAAGGTTTGGAAAACAGTGGGGGTGTCGGTTAATCAAACGGCATGAGCAGGTATTTCGAAGTGTCCGAGGGGGGTATTGAAAGCAGTTTTCCATTGATCCCCCTCTCTGATATGGATGAGATGGTAGTCATTGCATAGGTCCAATTTGGTGAATATCTGGGCGTAACAGAGGGGTTCAAATGAGGGGTCAAGGAGGGGTAGTGGAGATTTGTTTTAACAGTGATGCCATTGAGTCCACGGTAATTGATGCTGGGGCGGAGAGTGGTATCTTTCTTCTCAACGAAGAAGAAGCCGCCCCTACCAGAGAAGAGTGGTCCTGGGTGGTAGTGAAATGTTAAGATCCTTACTGAAAACAGGTCATGGTGAGCCTGGTCTTTTGGTCGCAAGGGGCATGTGGCAATGAAGTGGCCTGAATTATGGGCTCATCTTGTGCAGTGCAGTCGGAGGTTCAGAAGGCGGGTGAGGTGCTGACGGCGCAGTGCCCACAGAGGAAACAATTCTACGTGCTATGACCCCCCTCTCTCGTGCTCTTTCCCGTAACCGGTTGTCAAGATGGATGGATAACAAAATAAGATCCTCGAGTGAGGAAGGCTCGTCCCGGGTTGCTAGCTCGTCCTCGAGCTGCTCCAAAAGCCTGTTTAAAAAAATACCCCTTAGCGCGGTGTCATCCCACCCGCATTCACCCGCAAGAATTCTGAATTCCACTGAGTAAGAAGCCACGGAACTGGAGCCGATTACTGGGAAGAGAGAGAGAGGAAGAGAGAGCAACGTGCCACCCAAGCTCCAACAAAGGAACTGCAGGGCACAGCTCATGACACCTATTCCAGTACTGAAGGAGAGCCTCCATCATCATTTTTGAAACCAGGGGGCGATGTCACTCATGGCGTACCTTTGAAAGTTAGAGAAGAAGAATACTTTCATTAATACTTATGTTAAAAATGTAAATTAGGTTAAGGTTCACTGATGGTGTAGTGGTACACTCGCCTGACTTTGGTGCGGGCAGCGTGGGTTCAGTTCCCACTCAGTGACGGTGTGAATGTGAGTGTGAATGGTTATCTGTGTCTATATGTGCCCTGCAACTGACTGGCAACCAGTTCAAGTTGTTGTCCGCCTTTTGCCCGAAATCAGCTGGGATAGGCTCCAGCGCCCCGCAACCCTAACCAGGATAAGATTAGCGGTGTTGAAAATGAATGGATGGATGGATGTAAATTAGGTTTCGGTAGAATTTGTGACCATAGTTTCTGACCCCAAGGGGTCATTTTGTATCAGCTGTTATTAAGCCCGCGCGTCTGCATACGGCAGTGGTTTCAAACTCATTTTGTCATGGGTCACATCGCAGTTATGACTTCCCTCGGAGGGCCGCTATGACTGTGGACCCATATAAATGATTACCTCATATACTGTAATTACAGTATACACAACACATTGATGAATAACCAGTTTTGAAATCAGAAGCCTATAAAAACATGTTTTTCAACTATTATATTTCTTTTCAAAGGGCGATTTGTAACAAAAGAAATACTTGAATACTTAAATATCCATCCATTTTCTGTACTGCTTTATCCTCACAAGGGTCGTGGCTGTGCTGGAGCCTATCCCAGCTATCTTCGGGCGAGGGACGGGGTACACCCTGAACTGGTCGCCAGCCAAACGCAGGGCACATAGAAACAAACAACCATCCGCGCACACATTCACACCTACGGGCAATTGAGAGTCTTCAATCAACTAACATGCATGTTTTTGGGATGTGGGAGGAAACCGGAGTGCCTGGAGAAAACTCGCACAAACACGGGAAGAACATGCAAACTCCACACAGGCGAGGCCGGGATTTGAACCCCGGTCCTCAGAACTGTGAGGCAGATGTACTCACCAGTCGTCCACCATGCCGCCGCTTGTAAATATCTCAATGGTATTACACCAGAACACAATTAGAGATTTTGATTTGCTTTCGTGGGCCACATAAAATTATGTGGCGGGCCGGATCTGGACCCCGGGCCACCAGTTTGACACCTGTGGCATACGGAGATAGAAAGTTTAAAGATTCATTGTGTGACTGATACAGAGAGCAAGACACGATTGTCACATGTAATTTATTTATGTAGGGACGCACTCTCAATAAAAGCTTAAAAAATATGATCACAAATTCTGACAAAACCCAGTTTAAGATTTTCACATACAGTAAGTAGTATTCTTCTTTTTTGATGTCAACTGTCAAATCCACACTTAACCCTGTTCTACTACAGCCAACTACATTTCTCTTCCACACTGTGAATATTGTGGCAAATCCTTTTGACAGTTGACATATCTTACCATGTGTCCACGGCAAAAGTGTCCTGACACGTTTCCCCATCCCGCCCCCCAGTCTTGTCGCACAGCTATACCGTTTTGTCCACTGTGTCTTGAAATGGGGCTGCCGTGGCCACGGGGAACATAGTGTCAACAGCAAAAGAGGTCAGCTCTGTCCCATGTACAGTAAGTGAGCCTGCCCTCATTCCGCCTCATACACTGCTCGGCCGATGGTGAGTCCAGCTTTCATTGATATGATGGCTGGGGGCACAGCCTGAGCTTTTCTACTTCAGAGGCTTCATCTTGCGTGCAAGTGTATGTGTAACAGTGAGTGTGCGCTATCCCCAGGTGCTTATTTGCTACACTTGCGCAAGGAGAGCCCAGAGTGTGGAAAATAGCATTTCAACTTGTGCAAGCATTAGTCTACTGTATGTTGAGCAAATACAACTTCACCAAGCAATCAAGTAAGTGCCACTTATAAGATGGTAATGCTGTTATTTAATGCTAATTTTTGTATCCAAAATAAATCAATGCAGCTTTGCTTACCTTTTGGCTATGACATGATAGCTGGGCATATGGAAATTTCACCATGATAATACCTTTGCATGATAGTGTTTCAGTCTGTAGTCCGGTGATCGACCACTTGAAAGTAGCTCTGGATCTTCAGACACCCTGGTGGGTCATGTCATGGCCAGAGAAACTCATTGGGGGAAGGTGTAAATTAGCACCCTTGTAACGTAACAACGAGGCAGAATTTCTCACTCACTGACGGTTTCACAAATAGACAGAAAAGTAAAACTTTACTTGTTTGTATAATTTAAAACTTGATGGGTGGGCAGGCACTCCATATATCACTGTATATACAAAAAAAAAAAAAAAAGGTAAATTTTCCATAACGTGTCCCCTGTAAATGATCAAAAGTAGTGCATGGTATCATACAGAATACACTATAAACCCAGATAAGTAGAGTTAACTGAGAAAAACTAAATCTGAATTTAATTTAGGCGGCACGGTGGCCGACTGGTTAGAGCGTCAGCCTCACAGTTCTGAGGACCCGGGTTCAATCCCCGGCCCCGCCTGTGTGGAGTTTGCATGTTCTCCCCGTGCCTGTGTGGGTTCTCTCCGGACACTCCGGTTTCCTCCCACATCCCCAAAACATGCATTAATTGGAGACTCTAAATTGCCCATAGGTGTGAATGTGAGTGCGGATGGTTGTTTGTTTGTATGTGCCCTGCGATTGGCTGGCAACCAGTTCAGGGTGTACCCGCCTCCTGCCCGATGACAGCTGGGATAGGCTCCAGCACGCCCGCGACCCTAGTGAGGAGAAGCGGCTCAGAAAATGGATGGATGGAAGGATGAATTTAATTTAATCACAAAGATTGCCCACCTATTGATTTAACATAGCTTGTTAAGTACACTGTAAATCTAGATAAGTAGAGTATACTTGTTCTACTACTCATTTAATTCAGCTTATTAAGTATACTATGTACCCTGGATAAATATACACTACTTATTTAACTCATCTTATTAAGTACACTGCAAACCCTGGATAAGTAACGTGTTAGACACTTTGACACAGACACAGAATAAAAGGCCACTCTGAAATGTCCCTCATTCCTGCAGTCAGCATCCCAATTGCCCGCTCACTCAGAACTTGCAACATTTGTGGCATTGTGCTGTGTGATAAAACTGCACATTTCAGAGTGGCCTTTTATTGTGGCCCGCCTAAGGCACACCTGTGCAATAATCATGCTGTCTAATCAGCATCTTGATATGCCACACCAGTGAGGTGGGATGGATTATCTCGACAAAGGAGAAATGCTCACTAACCCAGATTTAGACAGATTTGTGAACAATATTTGAGGGAAATGACCTTTTGTGTATGTAGAAAAAGTTGCAGATCTTGGAGTCCAGCTCACGAAAAATGGGAGCAAAAACAAAAGTGTTGCGTTTATATTTTTGTTCAGTGTGTATAGATATGTTTCTGCTACAGCATATTGTCAGGGAGCCAGTCAGAATAGTGTCGTGTATTGAATTGCCTGCAGGTTTTAATTACCAACGCTAGCGCTAACAAGCCCCAGAGTGCATCTGACTGAGGGAAAGTGACAAAGATGAGACAAGGCTGTTTCATGAAAATAGGAAGCTGATTTTTTTCATCTATACATAAATATCTCGAGAGTTGAGATGTGCTCTCAGGCTTTTATTTGAAAAAAACAAAAACGTTTTTCTTATTATTTATAATTAACACCATTTATATTTAACACATTTTATTAAATATGCGGTGAACATGACTTCAGGACTGAACGAGCAAACAATAATTGTTGCTCTCAATTTTCAATTTTAAAATAGCTAAGCATTGCAAACCTTATCCATTTTTCTTAATTTTGTGTACCAGAGAATATCAGTGTGATAATACTCCAATATGATATGATTATTGAAAGGCCAATAGCATTGCTTTGGTGTCCTCAAGAATGAAGACCAAGGGGATCTGAAAAAAAAGGAAATCTTTATGTTCCCCGATTTTATGGGTTTGGTTAAGGCTAAGAAGGGAAAAAAATTGTATGCACAGCACAGGAAGTTTTTTTGGAACACCATCCATCCATCCATTTTCTGAACCACTTATCCCCACTCGGGTCGCTGGAGCCTATCCCTGCTATCTTCGGGGAGAGGCGGGGGACACCCTGAACTGGTCGCCAGCCAATCGCAGGGCACTTTTTTGGAACACATTCCTCTTTAATGGAGCTAGTACTCAAGTACTCAAAATCTTTACATTAGCCAGATATGGCATCTCCTTAAATTTTGACAAATCTATACCGGAAATGTTTTTTGTAATTGAAGGTTGATGAAACTGTAATTTCACACATTCATCTTATTTCATTTCATTTATTTGGGTCTCCATTAGCTTTGGCTGACACCATCGATATTCTTCCTGCAGTCCAAATCACATCACCTTTCACACTAGATCACTAGGTTGTCATCAACTTGCATCATGAAATGTGTGACAAAACCCAGGAAATAATACATTTTAAAAATATGTGGTTGTCTACTATCAGTCAGTTATTGTATATCTTATGATTTTAAGAACATGATGTTAAAATGTTATATTGGTTTTTAGAATAGAATAGAATACAACCGCAATTCCAATGAAGTTGGGACGTTGTGTTAAACATAAATAAAAACAGAATACAATGATTTGTAAATCATGTTCGACCTATATTTAATTGAATACACTACATTGACAAGATATTTAATGTTCAACCTGATAAACATTATTGCTTTTAGCAAATAATCATTAACTTAGAATTTTATGGCTGCAACACATTCCAAAAAAGGTGGGTCAGGGTCATGTTTACCACAGTATTACATCACCTTTTCTTTTAACAACGTTCAATAAACGTTTGGGAACTTCGGACACTAATTGTTGAAGCTTTGTTGGTGGAATTCTGCCATTGGCACTAACACAGCCCCATACCATCACAGATGCTGGCTTTTGAACCTCGCGTCCATAACAGTCCGGACTTTGCGTCCATAGTCCGGGGTTGTAGAATAGAATAGAATAGAGCGGCATGGTAACGTCTGGTTAGAGCTTCTGCCTCACAGTTCTGAGGTACGGGGTTCAATCCCCGGCCCCGCCTGTGTGGAGTTTGCATGTTCTCCCCCCCTGCCTGCGTGGGTTTTCTCCGGGCACTCCGGTTTCCTCCCACATCCCAAAGAGATGCGTAGTAGGTTAATTGAAGACTCTAAATTGCCTGTAAGTGTGAATGTGAGTGCGAATGTTTGTTTGTTTATATGTGCCCTGCGATTGGCTGGCAACCAGTTCAGGGTGTACCACACCTCCTTCCCGATGATAGCTGGGATAGGCTCCAGCACTCCCGCGACCCTTGTGAGGATAAGCGGTTCAGATAATGGATGGATGGATGGATGGAGAATATAATAGAATGCAGCCCTAAGGGGAGCACAAGCCAGTGCCAACTGTAGGCTGGTCCCAAGCCTGGATAAATGCTTAAATATTTGCCAAACAAATATGAGCGAGAATTCCATCATGGATTGGCCGTTGCTCAGGTTAAAAAGTATGTCGCTGGCACAGTTAACCAACAGCGTGCCGGTGAAAATTCAGCTACTGTGGGTCGAAGATGAAAGAGAGGTGGAAAGCGGGTTCTTAGGCAGAAAGAGAAGAGGAAAGCACAGAGCCTAGTACTGAATGTGGGGACTATGACAGGAAAAGCTTGGGAGTTGGTTGACATGATTAGGAGAAATGTTGATATATTGAGTGTCCAGGAGTGCAGGTGGAAAGGCAGTAAGGCTAGAAGTTTAGGAGCAGGGTTCAAATTATTTTACCATGGTGGAGATGGGAATAGAAGTGGATTAGGGGTTATTTTAAAGGAAGAGTTAGCTAACAATGTCTTGGAGGTGAAAAGAGTATCAGATCGAGTGATGAGGCTGAAACTTGAAATTGAGGAAATTTATGGCTAATGTAATAGGATGATAGGATGTGACCTAAAGGTGAAAAGAGAAATTCTGGAAGGAGCTAGACAAAGTAGTTTTGTGTATCCCGGACAGAGAGAGAGTTGTGATTGATTTAGATTGTAATGGACAATTTGGTGAAGGAAACAGGGGCGATGCAGAAGTGATGGGTACATTTCGCATCCAGGAAAGGAACTTGGAAGGCCAGATGGTGGTAGACTTTGCAAAAAGGATGGAAGTGGCTGTAATGAACACGTCCAGAAGAGGCAGGAACCTACCACGCAGGTGGATTACATCTTTTTTCGGAAGAGGTAGGAACATAGGGTGACCTACAAGAGCGGAGGTAGAATCACGCGTTGTTTACATTTTGTGCAGATGACGTAATCTGAATGAGGTAACTGACTGTAAGATAGTGGTAGGGGATAGTGTGGCTAGACAGCATAGGATGGTGGTGTGTAAGATGACTCTGGTGATGGGGAGGAAGATGAAGAAAACAAAGGTGGAGCAGGGAAAGCAGAGATGGAGAGTCAGAGTTTACAGAAGACTGGACCACTACAGCCAAGGTGATCAGAGAGACACGCAGGAGAGTACTTGGTGTATCTTCTGGTAGAGAAGGGAGAAGGAAACTTGGTGGTAGAAACTCAAAGTACAGGAAATCATACAATGAAAGACGTTAGCTAAGAAGAAGTGAGACACTGAGAGGACTGAGGAGAAGAGAAAGGAATACATGGAGATACGACAAAGGGTGAGGGCAGAGGTGGCAAAGGCCAAACAAGAGGCTAGAGAAAGGCTATGACAGAGTACCCAGAGAGGAACTGTGGGACTGCATGCGGAGGTCTGGAGTGGCAGAGAAGTATGTTAGAATAGTACAGGACATGTATGAGGGCAGCAGAACAGTGGTGAGGTGTGCTGTAGGTGTGACTGAGGAGTTGAGGGGGAGGTGGAACCTCCCTGTTTGCAGTGGTCATGGATAGGCTGACAGATGAGGTTAGACTGGAATCCCATGATGTTTGCAGATGACATTGTGATCAACAGTGAAAGCAGGAGCCATTCAGTGGAAAGGAGAGGTAAGTGTGAGGTAAGTGTGAGGCTACGGGGAGAAGCGATAGCAAAGGTGGAGGACTTGGCATCAACAGTCCAGAGCAATGGTGAGTGTGGTAAAGATGTGAAGAAATGGGTTCAAGCAGGTTGGAATGGGTTGAGGAAGGTGTCAGGTGTAACAAATGAGTCTCTGCTAGGATGAATGGCAAAATTTATAAGACAGTAGCGAGGCCAGCCATGATGTATGGATTGGAGACAGTGGCACTAAAGAGACAACGGGAAGCAGAGCTGGTGGTGGTGGAAATGAAGATGTTGAGGTTCTCTCTCGGAGGGACCAGGTTGGATAGGATTAGAAATGAGCTCATCATAGGAACAGCCAAGGTTGGATGTTTTGGAGACAAAGTTAGAGAGAGCAGACTGATGGTTTGGACACATCAGAGGGGAGATAGTGAGTATATTGGTAGAGAGATGATGAGGATGGAGCTGCCAGGCAAGAGAGCTAGAGGAACACCAAAGAGAAGGTTGATGGATGTCGTGAGGGAAGACATAAGGGCAGTTGGTGTGCGAGAGGAGGATGCAGGAGATGACACCTAACGGGACAAGATGAAAGGAAAATAGAATAGAATAGAATAGTATAGAATAGGCCTTTATAAGTCCCTCAATGGGGGAAATTCAGAAAATTGGACAGTAGCAGCACACAAGAATAATAAAATCAAAGAATGAATCCTCCCCCAAAGCTAAACTGTATGTACATACAGTATTTATTGTCTTGGCTTCTTAAGCTTGAGACTGTCTTTATTTGTCCATAAATGTCCTTTCTGTGCTTCTGTGGATTCTCTGTGTACTTGGACTTTCCTCCAGTGTCCATATTAATATTAAATTAAATTCTTTATATACGTATGTCCCTGCTTCCTGTGTGACTCTGAGCTTTCTAAATGTTATAGAATATTGATGAATAATAATGGAAAAACTCACATTACTTAAATAGTCTTAAGGGCATATGTTATGGAAAATCAATGTTTGTATCCAAATAGTTGAGTCTCTGATGGGCTCACCGATCAAGTGTGAAATAAAAGACAAACAAGTAAATACATATTTTTTGCCCATTTGTGTAAGTGCATCTGTGCGAGCCAATCTGCATTTCTGCCCCACTCTTACGTAACATACAGTTAATGCTCATAAAGCTAATTAACGTAATAGTAGCCAGTGGTTTGGCAGCTAGGCTGGCCAAGGTTTCAGAGCAGAAGAGCCAATTTGAAGCAGCGAACAAAGCACTATCATACGAAAGCCAAAACGTAAGCGGAGCTGCAGTTTTAGCACATATTAGCATGAGCTAACAGTGTTACCAGAAATATCTTCAGATTACAATGTTTTGATAATGGTCTGCTAAGTAGTGTTGTGCGATACTGCATATTTTGGTATCAATCTGATACCAAGTAAATCCAGAGCCAGTATCGCCGATACCGATACTTTTCAAAACCGAAAATAGATGCCTCAACAAATTACTAAATATAAATTGTTCATGGCCTGTAAGCATTTTTGTGATGTTTCATTTTTTATTATTAAATATTTAAACCCCAGAAAAGAATGAGGACAAAGTTTATTGGTAAGTAGAACATAGTTTATTATCATAACTTTTTTCCCCAGAAGCAATATAGCAGTAACAAACAATCTTAAATAAACAAAGTGCACAAAGTGATCACTGAAAATACTGTTCAAATAAACATTTTAAAATGTATCCCTTCTGTGCACTCCTTTTGTTTTTGATTGATACTTTTGAGTTGGCTAAAGTCACAAATAGATGGTTTAAATTTTAAAATTAATATTAACTAAAGGTAAAATATTACTTCCAACACTATTATACACACCTGGATATTTTTGCCATGCTGAAAAGATTGTGCCAATAACCTCTGCCTCTGCATTGGGGTTCTGGCAGCGGAGCCAGGGGGTTGGAATGGGAGGCGGGGTTGGGAAGGCTTTTTCTCCTCTCTCCGTTTCTGGAGGTCGCAGTTTTCTTTCGCATGGCTTTTCATGTGTTTATATAGATTTGTGGTGTTGCCACTGTATCTAACAAACTTTTTGCAAACAGTGCAGCTTGACGTGCCATTTTCAGCCTGAAAATATAACCATAGAGTGCATCTTTTCCTCTCTGCCGTTCTTCTGCTCAGTACTGTGGATGGATGACGTGTGCGTGTATGTGCTAGTGGGCGGACGGAGACAGCGACTTGCTTGCTTGTGTGACCGGTGTGCTTCTGAATGATGCTCTGTTTATTCTGACAAAATAAACAATAAGCAGAACCTCCAGGTAAATCGTACTGTCCTCTCCAGATCCTATACAAATAAAATGCAGATGAAGATATCGACTACCAGGAAGTTAGTTTGGTTTGTCATAGCGTCAAGCTAGCGATTTCCAACTGTTAAAACGACTATTTTGAAATGCAACTCTGTTGACATGTACCCATTATAAGACAGGAAAATTCATAACAATAACATTGAGACCAGAAATACATGTAATAAATAAAGAGAAAGATTAAGATGGTTCAGGATTGAAAGAGGAGGAGCAAAGCGTAATTGACATGGAAGAGGGAGACGGATGAACGCCAGCTGAAACACTTGCACTTGCCCGGCGAGATCCAGCAGTAAAGTATTTTGGAAAGTATTCACAACGCTTCACTTTTTCCACATTTTGTCATGTTACAGCCTGATTCTAAAATGGTATACATTATTTCCCCCCCCCCCCCTCAAATAATGCACAACACCTCATAATGACATGGAACAGAAAAAAGAAAAAAAAAAAATATACACACACATCCATCCATCCATCCATTTTCTGAGCCGCTTCTCCTCACTAGGGTCGCAGGCATGCTGGAGCCTATCCCAGCTGTCATCGGGCAGGAGGCGGGGTACACCCTGTACTGGTTGCCAGCCAATCGCAGGGCACATAGAAACAAACAACCATTCGCACTCACAGTCATGCCTACGGGCAATTTAGAGTCTCCAATTAATGCATATTTTTTGGGATGTGGGAGGAAACCGGAGTGCCCGGAGAAAACCCACGCAGGCACGGGGAGAACATGCAAACTCCACACAGGCGGGGCCGGGGAGTGAACCCAGGTCCTCAGAACTGCGAGGCTGACGCTCTAACCAGTCGTCCACCGTGCCACCTATATACACACACACATATAATATATATACATATATATTTAGTAGCAAAATTATCAAAAAAAAAAAAACCTAGTTCATAAGTATTCACAGCCTTTGTGCAGTACTTTGTTGATGCACCTTTTTTCAGCAATTACAGACTAATTTTTTCATAATATGATGCCACAAGCTGTGTCATGTCTGGGCAGTTTCACCCATTCCACTTTGCAGCACCTCTCAAGCACCATCTGGATGGAGGGGGAGCCTTTTTCTCCAGATTAATCAGATTCAAGTGTGGGCTCTGGCTGGGCCACTCAGGGACATTCACAAAGTTGTGCTAAAGCCACTACTTTTAAATCTTGGCTGTGTGCTTAGGTCGGTGTCCTGCTAAAAGACGAACCGTCACCCCAGTTTGTAGTCAAAAGCACTGTGCCGCAGGTTTTCATTCCGTATGTCTCTGTACACTGCTGCATTCTTCTGTCCCTCAATCATGACTGGGAGACTCTTTGTTCCTTCCATTGAAAAACATCCCCAAAGCATGATGCTTCCACAACCATGCTTCCATGTGGCGATGGTATTGGCCAGGTAATGACCAGTGCCTGGCATTTACACCAAAGAGTTCAATGTTTGTCTCAACGGCCCAAAGATTTTTGTCTCTCATGGTCTCGGAGCCCTTCAGGTGTCTTTGTGCAAACTCCAGTCATGTGCCTTTAACTAAGGAGTGGCTTCCATTTGGCCAGTCTATCATACTGGATAGGCCTGATTGGTGGACACTTTTCTTTCTGGAAGCTTCTCCTCTTTACACAAAGCTCTGACCTAGTGACAGTCCGGTTCTTGGTCACCTCCCTGTCTAAGGCCGTTCTCCCCTGATTGTTCAATTTAGACAGGTGGTGAGCTCTCGAGAGAATGCTGGTGGCTCCAAAATCATATTTATTGAAGCAGAGAAAGTGTTTGAGGAAGTCTTTACTACAGTGTTTGAAAAGTGAGGCGTGTCAGTGTCACAACCAGCGGGGTTGCCATGGTGATTAAAGCGACAGTGGCTGATTGGCAGTCCTTGATGATCAGAAGCCGCTAGGTGTTTGTTCTCTATCTTAGAACAGAATCTGGCTGCAGCTGTCAATTCCCGGTTCTTCTTGCCTAATGAGTTAATGGTTGGGAGCTTCCACTCAGCAGAGAATGTGTGTGCTCTGGTAAGAAGTTAAGCACACCCGGAACGTGTATATTGAGAAGACTGGGGGTTCTTCTCTTATGAGATGAAAGCACCAGGGGGACTTAAGACATGACATTTACATGCCATCATTAGCTCCATGACCTTGCTGGGTGTGTCTGAATCTGTGTTTGTCATGTGCATCTGATAAATAATTAACTGTCTCACACCCAAGAGTGACATTTATTTATTTATTTTTCCCAAAATATCTTAATCAGTAGATGTTAAACCAGTGACTAGCAGTGAAGGGGTCTAAATTGAATTCATAGAAGTCCAAGGTAATTCCAACCCCATATTGGCTTTTTATGCCGAGCACCATTTACTTCTGTTCAGATCTGTGTATAGCCCATGAAACTAGACACCACTCTGTTGCCCCTGTTTACAACATGGATTTGTCCCCCCCAGTTTCATTCTGACCTGCTGTTTCCATAGCAACAAAGGTAACCCCTGCTCTATTACCAGGTCAAAATGTGGCTCAAATTGGTAAGACTGAATACAGACAAAGTTGTTTTTATCAAATGTTTAATGAGTTATAAATGATAAATAGGGATCATTATGTGAATTAAAATCTATATATTAAATGTAGCGGCACGGTGGACGACTGGTTAGAGCGTCAGCCTCATAGTTCTGAGGACCCGGGTTCAATCCCTGGCCTGTGTGGAGTTTGCATGTTCTCCCCGTGCCTGCGTGGGTTTTCTCCGGGCACTCCGGTTTCCTCCCACATCCCAAAAACATGCATTAATTGAAGACTCTAAATTGCCCATAGGTGTGACTGTGAGTGCGAATGGTTGTTTGTTTGTTTGTGCCCTGCGATTGGCTGGCAACCAGTTCAGGGTGTACCCCGCCTCCTGCCCGATGATAGCTGGGATAAGCTCCAGCACGGCCGCGACCCTAGTGAGGAGAAGCGGCTCAGAAAATGGATGGATGGATATTAAATGTATTCTTGTCCCAGGAAAGTGTCAGGATATCTGGAAAGTTCTATGTCAGCTATGCTACATCATTGACAGTTGATTGTCTTTAAACTTTAATAGATGTTTGTTACATCAAGTGACATCACGGCCAATCAGTGGGGCTGCTGTAATAAATAATATGTACCGTATTTTCACGACCATGGGCGCACCGTACTAAAAGACGCAGTCTCAGTTACGGGGTCCATTTCCGTATTTAACACATACATAAGGTCGTATTATTGGGCGCACGCATGGTAAAACATACGCTAGCTTAAAACGGTAGCATGCATGCACGCTAAAACAATGTTTTTAAAAAGGCAGCGGGAGCAAAACTGAGTTCGGCTGTACTTTATTGAAGTACTTAACAATGTAGTCACATTATTTTTTGATCCTTCCTCATCCACAAATCCATCAAAGTTCTCATCTTCTGTATCCGAAATGAACAGCTGGGCAAGTTCTCAATCAAGCCTCCTAGTCTTAGTAAAGCTGTGTTCGCCATCTGTCATCCATCGCTTCCACGCCGCTCGCAACTTCACTTTGAACGCCCTGTTTACACCGATGTCCAGCGGTTCGTCAAGCCTCCCGGAATGATGGCAAGCCCCGAGTTATTCTTTGCTCATTAATCCATTCCTCGAGTTGGTCTTCCAACTCGGGCCACCTCGTCTTGTTTACGCGGAAACTCAGCTCCGTCTTCTTGACTTGGCGAAGCTCGTTTTCCTGCTTCCTCCACTTCCGAACCATGGATTTGTTGATCTTCAATTCTCTTTCAGCTGCTCGGGGGTCCTTAGCCAAACCGATGTTGTTTTGCACAATGCACACCCCAGAAATGCTCTCATTCAGTAAAGCGGTAAAAATAAATAAATAAATAAATAAATAAATAAATAAAATAAAATAAAACACCCCGGCTTTAGCGTCCTTCCCCTGTCCTCAGCCACCTCCGCTTTTCCTCCGTGTAAGCAGCGTGTCGGCAGGAAATGCTAAAAAAAAAAAAATAAGTCGAGCGGAGCGCTCATCACACAACAACATTTATAGATGTTGGAACTCGGTGCACAAATAAGGCGCGTTGCATTATAAGCACCTGCATTATAAGGCAATTTGGAGAAAATGTAAGACTTTTAAGTGCGCCTTATGGTCGTGAAAATACGGTAATTTGTCCAGTGACTGAAAATCCGACCAGCCACGGTAAAGTCAGACGTGCAGGACGGGAGTATTTTAAACAGAACTATTACATTGCACTGTTGAGGGATACGTACGGACTACCATTTAAATAAATGATAATTTAGAAGTAATTTGTATCACCACCAAATTGTAGAACTTCAAAGTTCCCATTTCTAGCATATGATCTTAATGACTCAATTAAGTCATTAAGATCAAGCACTATTCAGAGAACCGAAGGCAAAAATACCCTGTTTTGCTATGTTAGCGAAAGAGAAGGAAAAAAACAATTGTACAAACAAAACAAACAAATATAAATACAGTGGAACCTCGATATAACAGACAAATAGGAGCGGCGGGTCATCCAATATAGCCGATTGTCCGTCACACTGCAGCACTTCTTTTTGAGGCCATACGCACCCATATTACTGTACAGTACAAAAGTATTGTATTGTAGTTTTTTTTCGTGGCCTAAAACGCCCAGTATAGTACAAAGTTATTGTAAATAAAAAGCTTGAAAACGTTTGAAAGTTTCACATTTTATCCAAACTTACCATACCGGTGTGCTTGGTCATGGTAGCATTGATGACGTACAGTACTCATCATAAGTGAGTTGCTTTCATGAGCCGTGAGGAATTAATATTCTTCCTTGTTCCAAATCCATTGCCAAAGGCGGACGGCATGACAAAAAAAATTATGTTATATCATATCATATCAAAAATATAATGTTCCAGACTCCAGAGACTTGTGTTTTGTATTCCTCAGAGTTAACACTGCCGCCATGCTGCTCTCTTTCTCTCTGCGCTGCGCTCTATGTCACAATAGACAATAAATATAACCATCATCACATGGCCGGCACGTCAATGCCCGACATTCAACATGGCCACCACATAGGGACGGGAGACGGGTCTTTTGGGATTGAATGGAGTTATGTTGTATCTGTGACCCAGAAATACGTCATTCTCTGCCTGCATTGCACCACAACGCCAGTAAACAACAGTGGCCAATTCTGGAACTAACATATTTTATCAGCGGCAGTTTAAGTAACAAATGGAAATTATTTTTGGACAGATTCTTCTGTCCCGACGGTCTGTTTTATCCGATATCCATTATATCGGGAGGTGGCATGGTGGCCGACTGGTTAGAGCATCTGCCTCACAGTTCTGAGGACCAGGGTTCAATCCCTGGCCCCCCTGTTTGGAGTTTGCATGTTCTCCCCGTGCCTGCGTGGGTTTTCTCCGGGCACTCCGGGCACTCCTGTTTCCTCCCACATCCAAAACATGCATGGTAGGTTAATTGACAACTCTAAATTGCCCGTAAGTGTGAATGTGAGTGCGAATGGTTGTTTGTTTGTATGTGCTCTGCGATTGGCTGGCAACCAGTTCAGGGTGTGCCCCGCCTCCTGCCCGATTGTACCTGGGATAGGCTCCAGCGCGCCCGCGACCCTAGTGAGGAGAAGCAGCTCAGAAAATGGATGACTGGAGTCTACAGAGCATAAATAAGACGTATGTACGTGTGTGTGACCCATGTGACTCTGGCACTAATCAAACAAAGTCTGTTTTGGTAAATCACTTTAAATTTATTTGCATTCTAATTTCATATTACGTTTTCCTCCTAGAGATGCAGCTCAAAATCCAAGCTCACAGGTGATATCATATTACTGCCAGACTTTACTGTTGTTGTCATAGTCACCAGCTGGCATATGGTCGAACATCTGTCACAGCACCGGCAAAATTTGTTGTTCAAAATAAATTGTTGCTTGGAATTGTCAAAATCATGCTGTAGTTTGCAAATAAGATGGCTTCACTTTTGCCCTTAATTTTTCAATACTGATTGTGTTTTGCTTGTTATGTGTTAGTGGTGATATTGTCTATGGTTCATCTTATGCATGCTAGAATCACTCCCAGTTCCTTGTGACAATGAGAAAGAATATGCATGAGCAAAAGCTATTAATTTTATCGATACATTCTACTGTATGTCTCTAGCCTGTATGTACATCACACTGACAAGATGAAACAAGTTATGAGATTGACAGTGAGAATTTTGAATAGAGCTTAATGACACTAGTTGCTCACATGAGTTTGTTCAGATTGCAAATAAATACAATCAATTCCCTGCGGTCAACTTTAAACTAGATTTTTATTTAAAAATTTTATTAGAGGAAAAGCATTAAAAAGGCTTCTGTGTAGTGTCGTTCATCAAAGAATTTGGGCTGAAGATTAGCCTGTCAAAAGACTATACCTTGTTTCACTATCACTATTTTCACTCATTATTGTCTAAGAAAACATCAAGACTTTCAATATAGGCAAAAATTACCTTACAGAATATGTAGCAATTTAATGAGAAAATGTCATCGCCTTCTGCTCGTTACATGTCAGGCTGTGATAGGCTCACGTGTCCAAAATGTGGGCAGGATTTGATGGCGTCCACCTGGCTGATTCCCCCACGGGATGGGCGCTCTGGCTCGGCACCCCCTTGCAGTTGGAGGTGACCAGGCCCGCCTTTCGTCGGTGTGCCGGCACAGCAACTCCATACACCAGTTGACTAACATGCATGTTATAGGGTGTTTATTCACTAATAAGTTCTATAGACACGCTATAGGCTTTAATTGCTTGTGCTGGATCCACTAATAATAACACAAGTTATATTAAGATATCAACTCACAGGTTCTTACAGGTGTTTAAACACTATAAAAGCACTCCACCACACCACTCATAAGTAGCACTGCCTTGCTCATCTCCCACATCCTGTCCTGCTCTTTTCTGTCCTCTGGCATCTTGTTCTATTGGTTAGTTGTGTCATGTCCTCACTGGGGGTCAAAATCTGGCTGAAAATGTAACATTTCATCAGAAAATGAACCTAAAATTATTACTTAGTCTATTTTGGTGTTTTTGTTGCTGTTGTTGTGAATCCAGAACTATAGAATAAGTGCCAGTGTTTTCAGCATTAACCGAAAAATAGACTTTTGCAAAGATTCTCATTTACTGTCAGCCCAATGCATGTGTGTTGGGAGTGGCGGGGTAAACTGGGAAGATTAAACAGAAATAGTGTCAGTTGTAAATTAGACAAACTGTCTGAGGCATCTCTCTGCATTCCATTAGCCCTTCTACCTATTTGAGGCATCTACATTTTCATTGCATAGAAAACAAGACAACATTGACCCTGGAAATTAGATATTCTGTTCAGAGAACATTAAGGTCGCTTCATCAATGAATTTATTTTGTTAAGTTTGTTTGAATACAATTTTGAAGAAAAGTCTACATCAGATTCATAAAGAAATAGAATGATAATGCCAGTTCACAGTCTGCCAACTGACTTTAATAAGCATGACTAACTCCCCTATATGGAATTCACCAATACAACTGAATTTTTAAACATTTTAACTCTACTTCAAAATTTTGCAGGATTACAATTGTTATTATAGTTTTACATCGTTATCTTACTAATGAACTTTTTCATTAGCTTTTATGTAGGTCAGAGAAATAGCAGTGTCTGAATTATCAGCCATCCATTTTCTATACTGTTAGTTTTCATTCGGCTCGCAGGAGCCCATCCCAGTGACTTCGGGTGAGAGGTGGGCTACACCCTGCACTGGTCTCCACCAATCGCAGGGCACATATGGACAACCACTCACATTCACACAGTCTTTCATTAACTTAAGAAGCTTATTTTGGGCATGCTGGCACAGTGGACGACTGGTTAGCACATCTGCCTCAGAGTTCTGGGGACCGGGGTTCAAATCCCGGCCCCGCCTGTGTGGCGTTTGCATGTTCTCCCCATGCCTGGGTGGGCACTCCGGTTTTCACCCAAAAACATGCGTGGTAGGTTGATTGAAGACTCTAAATTGCCTGTCGGTGTGAATGTGAGTGCGAATGGTTGTTTGTTTGTATGTGCCATGCGATTGGCTGGCGACCCGTTCAGGGTGTACCCCGCCTCCCGCCCGAAGATAACTGGGATAGGCTCCAGCAGCCCGCGACCCTAGTGAGGAGAAGCGGTAAAGAAAATGGATGGATGGATTTTGGGCATGTGGGGAAAAAAAACAATACTTGAAAACACATGCAAGCATGGGGCGAACGTGCAAACTACACACAGAGGTGATCCAATAGAGTTTCAAACCCAGATCTCACTCTGAGGCATTATTTTGTTTTCAGATTCACAATTATTTCCTCTGTATGTTTATTAAGATGTTATTTAATCCGTTTGTAAGAATGTCTGGTGAATAAGGCCCATATTTTTTCAGACATTACCCAGCTCAGTAGTTTGCAATTGTTTTCAGTTTGCTCAGCTGTTCTCAGGCATATTGTCACTGGATGTGTAGACAGGATGGGATCCCTGTGATGAATTATTGATGATGAACGTGCCATTGTACTGGGGACACAAAGGATATACATTCCTCTGCCCACTGTATTTTCTAAATTGATCTTTTTGTTTTCTTCTTGTTGCACTTTTCACTTTAATTGTAACACGGAACTGACAATTATCTTTCAACCAATGGACACCAGTATGTCTATTTACACTACACATTTTTATCATGATATTCAGAAGAAACCCTAACCAAAGTGAAAAGTTGGACGGGTTGGATAATTTCGGACCCTTTACAAAGGAAATAATGTCTCTTGATCTGAAGCAATCCATACTACTTGATGTAAACAGGGCTTCAGTCATCCACTTGGAAATTACATGTATTGCACATAACAAAAGTCCATCCATCCATCCATTTTCTGAGCCGCTTCTCCTCACTGGGGTCGCGGTCGTGCTGGAGCCTATCCCAGCTATCATCGGGCAGGAGGCGGGGTACACCCTGAACTGGTCACCAGCCAATCACAGGGCACATACAAACAAACAACCATTCGCACTCACATTCACACCTACGGGCAATTTAGAGTCTCCAATTCATGCATGTTTTGGGGATGTGGGAGGAAACCGGAGTGCTTGGAGAAAACCCACGCAGGCACGGGGAGAACATGCAAACTCCACACAGGCGGGGACGGGGACCGAACTCCGGTCCTCAGAACTGCGAGGCTGACGCTCCAACCAGTCCCCACCGCGCTGCCATAACAAAAGTCAAGCCAAATAATATGTGACATAGGCCATAGAAGCACTTCATTGTGACACATGACATCAGCCTCTCCAGTTGTACAAAATGGTACCCTCCACTGCAAGTTCATTAATCTGCAGTGGTACCAGGGCACCATGTTAACAACAACAAGGTTGACATGACACGCTAAACTCAGCTGATTTCACAAACTGACATTCTATAATCTGCCATTAAACACCACCATGCTGCATTAAAAAGCACCATTGTGGGCAATGGCAGTCAATTATTGGCGGGTGAAGTAGTATATCTGGCTGTTAACAGGAACCATAAAACCATTTGTGCAAATGAGACCTCCCTTAAGGGAGCAGAAGAGGCTGCCAGTGGGTTTCAGATAGTTGGATGTGCAGTGAAGGCAGGCGTTGCAATACAACCTCTTTTAGTCCGGACTAAAATACTGCAATTATCCGCCATCACGGAGGATGACTCGTCATTAGGAGAAAAAAACAACACCACATCCCCCAAAAGACACATTCACACATACACAAAGTTCCTCATGAGCCTGCTTATAAAACACATCATCTCCTCCTAGTAAATCTGCTGTGAAACATTGTGTGCTGCCAAACCCATCTCATAAAATAATTTGTTCAGCCAGCAGATTGACGATGATTACATATTATTCTACTCTCCGCTATGCCACAAAATAGATAAGAGTGAAGTAAAAGGTGATCATCTACTATGGATCCTCTCTTCATCAGAATCAGAATAAGAATCATCTTTATTTGTCAAGTATGTCCAAAAAACACACAAGGAATTTGTCTCCGGTAGTTGGAGCCGCTCTAGTACGACAACAGACAGTCAATTGACAGAGAACACTTTTGAGACATAAAGACATTGACAAAAAAAAAACAGTCACTGAGCAGTAAAGGGTTTAGAAAGACAGAATAGACGCCAGTTGTTTACACAGGAAATTATCATTCACTGAGGTGATAAGGCATAATCACAAAGAATAATTGTATTCCACTTCCAGTTCAACTTTATTTTGTAAATTGTTTGGTTTTAGTTCACTGATGGGTGAACTCAATTGCAGTAGTGTTTTAGTATTTAAAAAAAAGGTGCAAAACAGAGACATACTGTCATAGTGTATGATTTGGTTTGGGTTGTGTTTGGTTTTGTTTCATGGTTTCCTGTGTTCCATGTTTCTCATGCCTTGTGTGCTCATTTAGTTATTGTCCACCAGTTCTCGTCAACCTTCTACCTTGTGTCGACCAATCAGCTCCGTTCAGCCACTTGTGTCTTGTCCAGGTGGTCCTCGTTGCCTCGTCAATCTGTTTGTATTTTATTCCCTGGTTTCTCTCAGTTCATTGTCAGGTGTCATTGTCTCTGTCTGTGCCATGTCTTAGTTACCAGTCATGTTTTGTTTATTCAACTATTTCCTTCATTATCTGTTGTGGGACTTTGTTTAGTTTGTTTTGTCCATGTTCCTTGTTTGCCCCTTTTTTTGGGAAGTTAAATATAATTTTTTGAGACTCCTGCGCTCCTCCCTGCTTCCCTGCATTTGGGTCCTCCATGTTTTTGCCTTGCCTTCCTCGCCTTCAAAAACCAACTGTAACAGAATGAACCGAACCGAACAGAACAGGACCCAGCGGGAAGAACACAGCGTCACCCTGCATGCTCCCAGTCTGCCTCCCAGCGTCCTCAGCCTGCCAACCATACCTACCCTCCTCCAGTAAGCCCAATCGTTCCGTCTTCTCTGTCCTTTTCACCTGTGTTATTCACCATGCCCTACCATTTTTTTTCCCATGTTTTTTTTAGATTCTGATTTTTCCGATTGTGAAGATGGCCCCGATTTAGTTAACCTCCTGCCTGATTCTGACTCTGACATGGATTTTTATGTATTTATTGATTCTATTTTCTTTTCTGGTTCATTCCCTAGTTTTTTCCTCATTCTAATCACTTTTTGTCACGTCTTTCCTTTTCCAAGCCCAAGTCCTTTCCCTCTGACCTTTTACTTGGGCACCCGTTTGGCCATTTATCCGGGACAATGGAGGCGCCCAATTAAAGGTCTTTTTTTTTTTGTCCTCGTTCCCCCCCCCCTTTCTTAAATCACTTAATTTTTCACCAGTTTCCACATCTTGTTCCACGCCTAAGTCACGTCTATCCAAACCAGCCCCCAAGTTATTTGTTCCATACCACCTGTTTTTCCTAGTTCACCTTCCTGAGTCCCTGTGCACTCTACTCCCAAACCTCAATGGCGGCAGGCTATGGCAGCTGCGGCAGGCTCCCGTCCCTGCTTCCCGGCAGCTGCGGCAGGCTCCCGTCCCTGCTCCCCGGCAGCGCTTGTCCAGCGGCCGCCACCCGACCCTATTGCCTGGCCCCTGCATTGCTGTTGGGTTCGCCATCATGGCCGTCCGCCTGAATGGTCCTGTGAAGACCCTGGTGCTTGGCGTCCTGTACGACCTCCTAAACTGCCTTTCCAAGCAGCTCACCACTGGTGGCCTGCACGGCCACCAGACTGACCCTCCTCCAGGCCCCCTTCCGCCCACCCTGTGTTGGTGACTTTTTCTTTGTTGTTGTAACTTTTAGGGAACGTCTGGGATCCGTTCCTTGAGGGGCTGGGTACTGTCATGGTCTATGTTTTGGTTTGTGTTTGGTTTTGTTTCATGTTTTTCATATCTTGTGTTCTCGTCAACCAATGAGCTCCCTCCAGCTGCTCATGTCTTGTCCAGGTGTTCCTCGTTGCCTCATCAATCTGTGTATTTAGTTCCCTGATTTCTTTCAGTTCTTGTCGGGTCATTGTCTCTGTCTGTGCCATGTCTTAGTTACCAGTTTTGTTTTAGGTTTATTCAAATGTTTGTTACTTTTATCTGTTGTGGGACTTTGTTTAGTTTGCTTTATCCATGTTCCTTGTTTGCCCTTTTTTTTCTTTTTTTTTTTTGACCCCTTGGGTTCTCCATGTTTTTGCCTCTCTTTCAAAAACCAACTGTGACACATGTGTGCGCACAAAAAAAAAAATTACTACACAGTAAATTTTACACTTTAATAATGCAATGCATTGCTCTGTGTTAAATATAAAATGCATGTTAAAATCATGACAATTTGAAGTGGGGCACTACCCCCTGCCGCTTATGCAGTCATCAGTACTTAGTACAGTATTGATTTACCAAAGTGTCAGACCCGGCTCATTGGCCATGCTGCTGGACAGGTGCAGTAAAAAGTTAAGTAATTAAAATTAATATCTTTAAAGATATTTCTGTGACTATGTTCTGACATGCATGTTTTAATTTTCAGCCAATAAGTCAGTTCGTTGAAATTAGGACAAGCAGATGTCACAGTTAAAAATTTAGAGCATTACATCAAGATGTTTTAATCTGACAGTGTACACATAGCTTTAAGTACTTTGATGACAGATTGTAGATTTACAGTATAATGGGAAGACTTACTGTATGTGCAAATTGGAAAATTTAATTTATAAGATCAATTACAATGTGTGCTGTAGTGCGATCAGATGTTCCTCCTCTTGTTTGTTGGGTGCATTTTTAGTCTACAGTTCGTGATTATTAAAATTAGGAATACAGGTACTGTGCATTTGGATGGTATTCACAGCACTTCTTTTTTCCCAACATTTGTTACAGCCTCATCCCAAAATGAAAACACAAATGAGCCTGTGCACTTTAAGTTTAATGGAAATTCCTTACAAGACATTTTTACAATAAAAATTGTCTTCCATTCATCCATCCATCACTTATCCTGTTCTATCCAAACATATGTTTATATACTATGGCTAAAAGGTTTTGTTGAACTGTAACACATTTTCCTGCATACGTTTGGGAAATCTCAGGTGTTTATTTCATTGTAAGATAAGGCTTCCGTCTTTCCACCCTGTCCCAGAGCCCAGATATAAGAAGATGGAAAATTGTTGTCGCATATACTAAAAAAGTCTTCTTTGTAATGTCACTGTTGTGCCATATTTTCTCGACTTGATTGTGACAGTCTTCACTGTGTTGCATGCTGTATTTGGAATTATTTGGTACCCTTCTTCTGACTGATACCTTTGAACAATGAAATCCCTCTTATGCTGTGAGAAGAATGGACCAATTTTGCTGTAATGTCATGTAATGTAAATGACAAATATGTCAGGAAAAGCCTACTAGAAAATCTGAACTTTGTTTGGGGTCATTCAGAGGTACTTTGAATGGTGGTAAGTGTGTAGGGACTCACATTTAACATGAGTTTGAATATGTTAGTTATTTCTTGACACAGCCATATCCCCAGTTAGAGGAGGGTGTGCACATTTGTGAAACCACATTATCTTTGTTGATAATAATTACTTCGCCTCTCAAAAATTTCTTTTTTTTCAGTTTAGTTTTAATAGGTTATGGGTCACATTAATGGTGGAAAAAGTTTAGAAATTATTTATCTTGGTATAATTCTTCATTTCATGAAAAGCTGACATTTGAACATGGGCGTGTAGCTTTTTTACATCCACTGTATACTGTTTTGATGTTACGAATGTTCAAAATTAACAACTTTGCATACAGTAGCAATGTAAAAATATGTCATTATGCGGCACAAGAAGATATGCGCAGTTGCCCTCATATTTACTATTTTTCATCCATCCATCCATTTTCTGAGCCGCTTCTCCTGACTAGGGTCGCGGGCGTGCTGGAGCCTATCCCAGCTGTCATCGGGCAGGAGGCGGGGTACACCCTGAACTGGTTGCCAGCCAATCGCAGGGCACATAGGAACAAACAACCATTCGCACTCACAGTCAGGCCTACGGGCAATTTAGAGTCTCCAATTCATGCATGTTTTTGGGATGTGGGAGGAAACCGGAGTGCCCGGAGAAAACCCACGCAGGCACGGTGAGAACATGCAAACTCCACACAGGGGGGGCCGGGGATTGAACCCGGTTCCTCAGAACTGTGAGGCTGACACTCTAACCAGTCGTCCACCGTGCCGCCACTATTTTTCATTTGATTGGTTTTTGTACACACACACACACACACGTATATCAATCAGAATCATCTTTATTTGCCAAGTATGTCCAAAAAACACACAAGGAGTTTGTCTCTGATAGTTGGAGCTGTTCTCGTATGACAACAGACAGTCAATTGACAGAGAACACTTTTGAGACATAAAGACATTGACAAAAAAAAAAAAAAAACAGTCACTGAGCGATAAAGGGTTGCTAGTTATCTGGTAATGCCGGTACATTTCTTTCTTTCTTTTTTTTTTTGACAAATGTGCAAAAGATGCAGATTCCTCTAGCAGTTAGAGCAGTTCGAATGACTAATATTACAATAGTCCGGTGCAATGACCATTGTGCAAAGGGCGCCAAGACTTCAAGGAGTGTATGCGGTTTAAAGTGACGAGTAGTGCGATAATCTGGGAAAGTGTTGATTGTGCAAATGTTGCAGATACTCCACAATCAGTGTGCAAATGGAGCAGATGCTACTCTGGCATGAGTGGCCAGTATTGGTCAACAACAGATATGCAAATAGTTCAGCGTGGCGAGACAACTACAGTGAGTGCACGAGTAATGTATAAATGGCCCCACAGAAATGTGACAACGAACTCAAGTCAAAAAATTGCCAGCATGTTGTAATGGAATTTGGAATGTCTGCTAGTTCTAGTTTGCATTGATCGGTAGCGCCTACCTGAGGGAAGGAGCTGATGTGGAGGGTCCGAGAGGATTTTGCACGCTCTTGTCTTAGTTCTGGTAGCGTGCAAGTCCTCAAGGGTGGGTAGGGGAGTACCGACAATCCTTTCAGCAGTTTTGATTGTCCGTTGCAGTCGGAGTGTGTCCTTTTTATAGCGGCACCAAACCAGACTGTGATGGAAGAACACAGGACTGATTCGATGACCGCTGTGTAGAACTGCCTCAGTAGCTCCTGTGGCAGGCTGTGCTTTCTCAGAAGCCGCAGGAAGTACATCCTCTGCTGGGCCTCTGTTGAAGTCCACGATCATCTCTACAGTCTTGAGCGTGTTCAGCTCCAGGTTGTGTCGGCCGCACCACAGCTCCAGCCGCTCCGCTTCCTGTCGATATGGAGACTCGTCACCGTCCTTGATGAGGCCGATGACATTGGTGTCATCTGCAAACTTCAGGAGTTTGACAGTCGGGTGCGCTGAGGTGCAGTCGTTCGTGTAGAGAGAGAAGAGCAGCGTAGAGAGGACACAACCTTGGGGCGCCCCATTGCTGATGCTGCGTGTGGATGAGGTGGCCTCCCCCAGCCTCACCTGCTGTGTCCTGCCCGTCAGGAAGCTGTAAATCCACTGGCAGATGGCAGGTGAGACGCAGAGCTGGAGAAGCTTGGATGAAAGGAGTTCAGTGATGATGGTGTTGAACGCTGAGCTGAAGTCCACGAACAGGATCCTCGCATAGGTCCCTGCACTGTCAAGGTGTTCTAGGATGAAGTGCAGTCCCATGTTGACTGCATCATCCGGAGACCTGTTCGCTCGGTAGGCAAACTCAGGGGGTCCAGCAGGGGACCTGTGACGCTCTTGAGGTGGTCCAGCATGAGACGTTCAAAGGACTTCATAACCACAGATGTGACGACAGGCCTGTCGTCATTTAGACCCGAGATTGCAGGTTTCTTGGGGACTGGACTGATGGTGGAACGTTTGAAAGAGGATGGTACTTCGCACAGTTCCAGAGATCAATTGAAGATCTGAGTGAAGACTGGCGCGAGCTGGTCCGCGCAGACTTTGAGGCTTTGCTAATCTTTTTTTGTTTGAAGATGCGCCTCACATCCTGTTCGCGGATGGTTAACGCAGAAGTCGGTGGTGGGATAGAGGTCGCTGGTGTGGCTGGGTGGGTGTGGGGTGTGAAAGTGTCCTTTTCAAATATGCAGTAGAAGGTATTCAAGTCGTTGGCTAGTGTGCTATTGTTCTCAGCTTGGGGGGACCGTCGCTTGTAATTAGTCAGCGATTAGAATGCATGCCAGACTGATTTAGAGTCGTTAGCGCTGAACTGTTTTTCCAACTTTGCTGCATAGTTCCTCTTTGCAATGTTAATTTCTTTAGTCAGCTGGTTTCTAGCGCGATTATACAGGGCCCTGGCCCCGTTCTGATATGCGTCCTCCTTAGCTTGGCGAAGCTGCTTAAGTTTGGCAGTGAACCACGGCTTGTTGTTTTGAAAGTGCGAAATGACTTTGTTGGTACACAAACCTCTTCACAGAAACTGATATAGGATGTGACAGTGTCCGTATATTCATCCAGGCTGCCAGCTGAATTTTCAAACACATTCCAGTCTGTGCAGTCTAAACAGCTTTGAAGATCCATCTTTGCTTCATTGGTCCACTTTTTCACTGTTTTCACTGTAGGCTTTGCACATTTAAGTTCTTGCCTGTACGTCGGTATTAAGTGAATTAAGCAGTGATCAGACGAGCCCAGGGTGGCACGAGGTATAGCACGGTATGCGTTTTTTTAGCGTAGTATAGCAGTGGTCTAAAATGTTATTTTCCCTGGTAGGACAGTTGCTGTGCTGCTTGTATTTAGGGAGTTCATGGTTGAGTTTAGCTTTGTTAAAGTCCCCGAGAATAATGACGGGTGAGTCCGGGCGTTTTTTTTCAATTTCGTTGACTTGTTCGGCGAGCGTTAGCAGTGCGGCGTTCGTGTTTGCTTGAGGCGGAATATAGGCGCCAGCCAGAATGAATGATGCGAACTCACGCGGCGAGTAGAATGGCTTACAGTTCAAAAACAGCGACTCCAAATGCGGGCTGCAGTGTTTTCTGAGCTCCGTGATGTCCGTACACCATTTTTCGTTGATATAGAAGCATATCCCGCCGCCTTTTGTTTTCCCCGATGATTCCATGTCGCGGTCTGCTCGGGGAATATGGAAGCCAGGAAACATGACGCCGCCATCGGGTACAGCGTCGCAAAGCCAAGTCTCCGTAAAGCACATGGCGGCGGAACGTCCGAAGTCTTTACTGGTCTTTATCAGGAGAAGAAGTTCGTCCATTTGTTGGGTAGGGAGTGTACATTCACGAGGTGGATAAGGAGTAGCCTCCTTAATGGTTAGCAAGTCTCCCCTTCTGTAAGTGAGTCGTGTAATGTCTCCAAAGACGAACGACAAACACAAAAACAAAAACAATACTAGAGAGCGCGTAACCGAGGCGACCACACTGGTAGGCGCCATCTTGGTTTGGATAAAAACGTAATTTAAAAAAGAATAAGCCAGAAGCGACACCTTCGTTACTTCCGGTTTAGCGTGATTTTAAGTTCAAGCGTTAAAATAAAATTATTTTATCTTAAAAAGGGACACCACGTCTCTTTTTAGATGTGTAAAACTTCAAGGCAAAGTGACGAAAGCCTCTATGTCTTGTGATCTGAAGGTTGCTACAGGAATTAGATAAGAGTTCTCGATAACCAGAGGTCTTTTGTCGACCCCAAACACACACAAATAATACAGTTAGTGGATTTTTATCGAAAATTTAATGATATCTAACAGGGGAATCTACAGGGGAACAATGCAGGGAAAAGCAGAACAAAGGACAGACGAACATTGGTAAAGGAGATTGAAATTTTGATGTGAGGGTGGAATGATTGTGCGGTGACATAGAGCTGGGGTTTCCTGTTCTCGTTAATTTAAACCCAAATATGCACCAATCTGTACTTTAGTAGACCGCAAATTGGACTTGCGTGGAACACAATTTAGGCAGGCTGGTCGATCTTCCGAATGTTTGGCCAGTCCGGTCCGCACGGGGAATGGGTGGATTTGGCGGAAAAACGAGGAAGGGAAAAAGAAAAAGCAAGTAAAAGACTTCCGAGGCAGGGCAGCTGAAGCCCGCTGTTCGCAAGACGCTCGGAGCAGACGTGCGCCGCCGATTTCCTTCCCAACGGAGCTTGCCCGTGAGCTGCCCAGGCACCCAAAAGGGTAGCTCGGGGCGCTGGCAGGGTGCCCTGCGGCGGAAAAGGGTCTGATGTGTCCTCGTCAGCTCGTGGTGAGAGGTGAGGCTTCCTGGCTGGGCCAGTCTTCGCCAAGGTGGTCGAACGAGCGCGAGTGACCGCGTAACAAAAGGGGGTCCAGCCGAAAGGGGGGCCAAAGGGGCCATTGACCGCCTCTTAATGTTACTTTTCCATTTTAGGATTATTTTGTGGTTTAAAACTAGTGGGATGAAATTTTAATTATTGGATCCAAGATAACGAAACTGATTTCCAGCTTCGCACTGTCACACACACATCCTCTTTAATCCCTGTACTGAAAGTTTCAATTGTATGTTGTTGTTGAGAACACTGTAATGTTTGCAATGTGGCATTTGTGTTCTGCGGGGTGAAACGTCTCAGCCGGCTCAGTTGATAAACAGATTTGACATCATTCAAATTTGCAGAAATACAATCACTAGTGGCGCTGTTGTGATGACACTGGGAGCATTCATGCAAAGTTATTAAAATATCATACAACAAATCCGGTGAAGATTGTGAGTAGTTCCTCCGGAGTTGCAGTAGCTCTCTACCACCTGTGGGTGTCGCTCGTGTCCCATCCATTGTCCCAGAGGTTTTCAGTTGCATTTCAAAAGGACAAATTGCCCTTTTGAACTTTTATCTTGGCATGCGGGACTGGCGGATTTTTAAGCTTTTTGGGTCGGTATCTTGAGCCCTGCACACCCAAGGGGTCTTCTGATGACTGGGAGTCCAGGTTTCTGGGGTAACTGCTAATTGATTTTAAGTCCGGGGGAGGAGTCAGGATTCTTAGTCTCCGCTTTGATGAGCTCCTCCAAACTGGCTGGTAATTCATTTGGCGTCCGTGTGAGATAAACCAGGCATCCCTGTGACCGTCTTTCTCGACGGGGGAGCGGAGACGGGGATGCAGTCCCAGTCCGAGGTGGGGTGGTCATGGTGCCATCTGGCAAGAGCATGTCTGCTACACACACACACACACATATATATCTACATATATATATATATATATATATATATATATATATATATATATATATATATATATATACATACATAGAGAGAAAGAGAGAGAGAGCTTCCAAGTTTTTCTTTCAAAATCTTTCAAATGACTAGTGGGTTAGTGAGAATATGGTGCGTTCTGATTTACGTCACCAGTTCATAAATTCGATCTGCTTTCTGTTTACTGTCAATACTTATCATTGGTACGCTTCTGTGGTGGTGTCACAAAATCCCAGAAAGCCAAACAAATGTTTGGTCCAATTCCAAATTTTGCAACCACCCATGCTAAACTTTGGAGGAGCCGTACAACTGTCATGAACTTGTATTACAAGAATTTGTTGCAGCTTTAAAAAGAAAAAAAGAACAAAGCGCTGAAGCCAAAACAAGATTGTTCCCTGTAGTGTCTTTTGGTGTCTTGATACTGAACAGCATTCTGTCACTCTAAATATAGAGCAGCAAAACAACCCTCTTACTTCATTTAAAACAATGCTTGAGCAGGTGTCGAGTAAGATGCAAAATCATGTGTAATAAGGTGTGTGTGATGAGGTGATTGATTGGGAGAAAAAGAAAGAAGCTGACAGATCAGTGACAGTAAGTTTTGTTCCTCATTTATCTTTTATTCTCACACACCTACACACACGCGTGCCTACACACACACACGCACACACACACAAACAATAATGTAGTAGACAAGACAGCTGATAATAAGACAGAGGAAGGGAAGTTTACGTTGGATTAAGAGTTGGTGGAATGAAGTAAGACAAGAAAATGAAGTAGAAGAACGATCGTGTGAGTGCTGATGTGTGTGTGTAGGGGTGTGTGAGCACACGTGTATTCGTTTGAGTGCACGTGAGTGCATGTGTTTTACTGGTACAGCAGGAGAAAGATGGTGGTGTCCTCGTTCTGAAAGCAGGGTCAGTTCCCCACTTTTTCTTGTTGCTATGACAACCCATCATACAGCCTCAAATCTAAAGCTTAAACAGCATGAAAGCAAGAAAGACAGATGACATTGGGGGGACAAAACCACAAATAAACTATTTAAAAAAGCAAAAATCTCAAGTATTGTCAGCATCTGGGATAAAAATTGTAATAAAGAAGTAATGACAATGAAGATGATGTTGTTTTGTCTTTATCAATGAATATGATGGTGTCAGAAGGATGTGGAGCACAGCAGGGAGAATAGATGCTTCCCTTAGATGGACACTGGAGAAAAAAAGCAGACATTGACATAGAGACCATTGTTCTTTATTTTTCCTTCTTTCTCACAGACATACAGTACACAGTACACTCCACCCTTGAGTGTTCACCCCTAACTCTTTCACACTGCCCTGTCTCTCCAGAAGACATGGCCTCCCTTGGTGCTCATCAAGCATAGCTTCAAAGCCCTGACACAGCTAGCAGAACTAAAATGCTGCCATCATTGCAGATCACAGATTACTCTATTTTCTCGTGAAAGAGAGAAGAGGAGAATTAATGACATTTCCCTTCTAGATGCACAGCAATCAGCTTCCGTTGGCAAGATTCAATCAACAAATTAGCATGTTAAAATACTTTGTGGAGTTCATTGAGGTATGACAGTGGAAACTTTGGAGTAGAATTCTGCGGAAGTTGTACAATTCCTAATTTTGACCAGAATCCTTATGGAAAAATATACCTCCAAAGGTTTGTTCAACAAACTGTCATCATGATGTCACAAAAGACCTAACATAGCACATGAGACCTCACTTCAGCGTGCTATGCTTAAAAGATTAAAATGAGGCACACCTGTGAGGAAAATCACCTACTTTTTTTTCACAATGCAAGTTTTTGATTAACGACTCAAGGCAGGAACACTCAGGAAACACGCAGGCAACATCGGCGTAACACATCCTGTAAAATCTGGCTATCAAAATAAAAACACACCAGTAAGATACCACAGTTATGTCCCAGGACCCTTTCTGTAGAGGTCAGCAACGAGCGGCCCACAGTCCATAATTGCCCCGCCGCCGATTAAATCTGGCTCGCCAGTTGACGTTCGTCAAGGCACAATAATAAGCCGGGCTGCTACAGCACAATGGCGGGAAAAAAAAGACTGCTCACTTCACTTACTTGTTACAGAATTTGAGCACCTGATTGGCCGCGTAACCCATGTGACATGTGACTATATCACAAGTAATACACTGATTGGCTGATTTCGGCCACATGACTGTCCCACGGGACCGAAATGTGCCGTTTAACATTGACGGCTTTAGAAGTCAAATATTCATGTTAACTGGGATGGCCGGCAGTGAATCATAAGTAATGTCTACAAAACAGCGGCTGTAACTGCTTACGAGGGGTGTACGTTAATCACCCAGTTAAAAAAAAAAATAGTGGTGACAGCTAATGTGAATTAAAGGACATATCATCGTCACTTCAAATGCACCTCACCTGTCTGAGCGTTGCTTTGCAATCGATCAGGTGAGAGCTGCCCCTTGCGCCGGCTTCCGTCCCTGGCAAGCATAACAAAGCCCGGCAGTCCTACGACAGCCACGACCTCCCCTTCACGCAGCCCATGTCCCGTCCACTCCGCACAGCCCACGTTCCGGCTGCAACCTCGTTACCGATGAGACAAGATGACTTGGCATTTATAAACCCAGGTAGGATGAATGCATACTTTTCTTTGCACGCTTCTTTGTACTTCCTACAAAGATGAAAATGTTCCTCAATTTCAGCATCCAAAATAACACATTCATAAGATTTCGAAATGATTGACAGATACATCGACGTGATGAACTATTTTTATTCTTGTTTTCTGTAAAGTTTGATGTAATTCTGATGATTAGTTTGTTGTCGGTGTAGTCAGGAATGAGGTGGCTCGAGTGGATGCTGCCATTGAAAAATCCGAAAATGGGCTGTTTAAACCTCACATTTTCATCTCAACTAATAAGAAACATATACGGGCATTTTTCATTTCTTCTAAGGTTTCGGTAATAATTTTAATACATTAATTAGGCTCAGAGAACTGTTTGTTATTTAAAATGGCAATTATTTTGTCGTTAAGTCTTAAAAGAATGTGTGTAAGCGATTCAAGACAGCTGCCTCATTATCACCAGGGGCCTCATGTACAAGACTTGCGTGGATTTCCTACTGAAACATGGCATACGCTCAAATCCAGAAAACGTCGTACACACAAAAATATACAGATGAAGGAATCTGTGCATACGCATGAATCCAAGCACATTTCCTTCGTAAATGCCAATAAACGTAGAATTAAATATGCAAATCATATTTAATTGAACCCTGCATCTGAGATCCCGATTTCTGCATGATCAGGAAAAAAAGGAAAATGAGCAAGGTAATGAAGGAAAATAATTTTTCTGAATGTGAAGTTGCTCAGTGCAATGAAGGTGTGCAAGAAAATCCTCTTTGGCACGCTGTCCTCCGACATTAACAACAAGCGAAAGAGGATTGAATGGGACAGCGTGTGTGCGGCTGTTAATGCTGTGGACTCAGAACAGCGCACACGCGCTGAACTAAAAAAAAAGTGGTCACACATTAAGGTGGATGTGAAGCGGAGGACAGCTGCCCACCGCCAAAGTGTAGCCAAAACAGGTGGAGGAATCGGCATCGAGAGCCTCATCCCGTTTGAGGAGAGAGTCGCTGCAATCATGGGTGACACTGCTCTCTCAGGGGTGGTTGGTGGTGGTGACGTGTCTGTTTAAAATTAATTTATGAGGTTTACATAAATGAACTGTAATCCAGCCCTTATGCATCCTTTGTCCATTTTTGGGACGTAATTTTCTTCAAAGACAAATCAGTTAAATTTGAAGGATAAAGGGCTGAAATTTGGCTATACAGATTTGAATCAGTTAAATTTGAAAATGGCACCATGGTGCAATTTTTCTAATTATTGGAAATAGGAGAAAAAAAAATCATAATTTGGTCTCTGGCTCCATTTGGTTGTTTAGGGTATAAATATACTTCAAACATATTTTTTGTCTTTCACATCCCAATGCTTGGATTAATTCAGTATTCATAGGAAAAACAGTATAACACGTCATGTTTAGAGGGTATTATGTGATTTACTGTACAATGGGAATCAAGTGATGTAGTGTATAGTCAATACATATCTCCTATTTCTAATAACTTAGAAATTGCGCTATAGTGTCATTTTAGAAGTGAACTTGTTCAAAACTGTGTGGCCAAATTTCAGCAATCTAATCTTTGATTTTGACTGATTTGTCTTTGTTTGAAAATATAAAAGTGCATAAAATGGACAATGGATACATAAGGGCTGGACTACAGAGCATTTATGGCTTCTTCTTCTTTTCCTTTTGGCTGGGTCGCCACAGCGTGTCATCCTTTTCCATGTAAGCCTATCTCCTGTATCCTCCTCTCTAACATCAACTGCCCTCATGTCTTCCCTCACTACATCCATCAATCTTCTCTTTGGTCTTCCTCTAGCTCTCTTGCCTGGCAGCTCCATCCTCTGGATGTGTCCAAACCATCAAAGTCTGCTCTCTCTAACTTTGTCTCCAAAACAACTAGCCTTGGCTGTCCCTCTGATGAGCTCATTTCTAATCCTATCCAACCTGGTCACTCCTCGAGAGAACCTCAACATCTTCATTTCCGCCACCTCCAGCTCTGCTTCCTGTTGTCTCTTCAGTACCACTGTCTCTAATCCATACATCATGGCAGGGCTCACCACTGTTTTATGAACTTTGCCCTTCATCCTAGCAGAGACTCTTCTGTCACACAACACACCTGACACCTTCCTCCACCCGTTCCAACCTGCTTGGACCCGTTTCTTCACTTCCCTACCACAGTCACCATTGCTCTGGACTGTTGACCCCAAGTATTTAAAGTCCTCCATCTTCACTATCACTTTTCCCTGTAGTGAGGCCACTCTTCCCCCACCACCTCTCTCATTCATGGACATTTATTCTGTCTTACTTTGGCTAATCTTCATTCCTCTGCTTTCCATTGCATACCTCCATCTTTCTAACTGTTCCTTCACCTGCTCCCTGCTTCCACTGCATATCACAATGTCATCTGTGAACATCATGGTCCACGGGGATTCCGGTCTAACCTCATCTGTCAGCCTATCCATCACCACTGCAAACAGGAACTGGGCTGATCCCTGATTCAGTCCCACCTCCATCTTAAACTCCTCTGTCACACCTAAAGCACACCTCACCACTGTTCTGCTGCCCTCATACATGTCTTCTACTATTCTATCATACTTCTCTGCCACTCCAGACTTCCGCATGCAATCCCACAGTTCCTCTGTGGGTACTCCGTCATATTTCTCTAGAAATACAAAGACACAATGTAGCTCCTTCTGACATTCTCTGTACTTGTCCGTCAACACCCTCGAGGGAAATAATGCATCTGTGGTACTCTTTCTAGGCATGAAACCATACTGTTGCTTGCAAATACTCACTTCTGTCCTGAGTCTGGCCTCCACTACTCTTTCCCATAACTTCATTGTGTGGCTCATCAACTTCATTCCTCTATAGTTCCCACAGCGCTGCACATCACCCTTGTTCTTAAAAATGGGCACCAGCACATTTTTCCTCCATTCCTCAGGCATCTTCTCACCTACTAGAATTCTGCTGAACAAGCTGGTCAAAAACTTCACAGCCACCTCTCATAGATGCTTCCATATCTCCACATGTACGTCATCAGGACCAATTGCCTTTCCATTTTTCATCTTCTTTAGTGCCTTTCTAACTTCCCCCTTACTAATCATTGCTACTTCCTGGTCCAACACACTTGCCTCATCTACTCTTCCTTCTCTCTCATTTTCCTCATTCATCAACTCCTCCAAGTATTCATTCCATCTATCCAGCACACTCCTGGCACCAGTTAACACATTTCCATCTCTATCTTTAATCACCCTAACCTGCTGTACATTCTTCCCATCTCTATCCCACTGTCTGGCCAACCTCTATAGATCTTTTTCTCCTTCTTCAGGGTCAAACCTGGCATTAATGTCATCATATGCCTCGTTTGACCTTTTCCCTTTTCTACCCTCACCCTACATCGTATCTCCATGTATTCCTCTCTCTTCTCCTCAGTCCCCTCAGTGTCTCACTTCTTCTGAGCTAACCTCTTTCCTTGTATTATTTCCTGTACTTTGAGGTTCTACGACCAAGTCTCCTTTTCCCCTTTCCTACTTGAAGATAGACCAAGTACTCTCCTGCCTGTCTCTCTGATCACTTTGGCTTTAGTGGTCCAGTCTTCTGGAAGCTCCTCCTGTCCACCGAGAGCCTATCACGGCAATTCTCGAAAAGCACTCAACACTCTTGCTTTCTCAGCTTCCACCACACGGTTCTCTGCTCTGCCTTTTTCTTCTTAATATTCCTCACCACCACCAGAGTCATCTCACACACCACCATCCAATGCTGACTAGCCACACTCTCCCCTAAACCATTTTACAGTCAGTAACCTCCTTCAGATTACATTGTCTGCAAAAAAAGATGTAATCCACCTGCTTGGTTCTACCTCCGCTCTTGTAGGTTCCTGCCTCTTCTGAAAGTGTTCATTACAGCCATTACCATCCTTTTTGCAAAGTCTACCACCATCTGTCCCTCCAAGTTCCTTTCCTGGATGCCGTACTTACCCATCACTTCTCTTCTCATCTGTTGGTCGCATCCTACCTGTGGGGCATTGCCAGTAATTACATTATAAATAACCTGAATTTCAAGTTTCAGCCTCGATCTCACACTCTTTTCACCTCCAAGACATTCTTAGCTAACTCTTACTTTAAAATGTATTTATAATTATGGATACTGTTATTGTATGATTGTATATGATGGTCATCCATCCATTTTCTGAGCCGCTTCTCCTCACTAGGGTCGCGGGTGTGCTGGAGCGTATCCCAGCTGTCATTGGGCAGGAGGCGGGGTACACCCTGAACTGGTTGCCAGCCAATCGCAGTATGATGGTCATAGTATTATTTTTACAATGTCCCAAAAAAAAACATTTTTTCTGTTGTCTGAATTGAAGAGAAATAGAACCAGGGTTTCGCATTCATGAGTTGATTTTCAGCCGAAACCCTTTTCGATCAGCACAACATGGCATGACGACATGTTCCCGAGCCCGACAAGAAAACACTCCAAAAAAGTGATGCTTTGTATGGGCACCCCATTCCAGGAAATTAGTCGCTGAGTCACGCGGACAGGTGGATGAGTTTGGCACAGGTCATTTTGGAACTGTGTAAAAACCAGGTGGATGAATAATAAATGTTCATGCTGTTTATTCATCGTATTGATTATTATTATTAGCTGTTTATTTATCGTATTGATATTGACACGTGCGCACGCACACGCGCGCGCACACACACACACTTGTCTCGATGGTGACCTCGTTGTTTGTCTTTGCGGTGTAGAAATAGGACATAATGTCTCTTTTTCTCTTCATTTTGGACCTTAGACGAAAAGCAATAGGGAGGAATACCCAACTTTTCAGCAACCCAGTATACAAATAACATTTATTATAGTAGGCTACTGCTGCAGGCTTGCTTGGTTTTGTGTTGTGGTAAGGTTGACTAGCATTAGTTAGAAGTGCTAATAGCCCGGAATGAATTGTATTCAACCCAGGTTCTCATGTATTTCACACCATAGCCAAAACATAACCTTTTTTTATTTATTTTTTTTAAATAAATGTTTTTTTTTTGTTTTGTTATTATTTTTCCTTAAAATAACAACATAACCTGACAACCAATTGTAACGCTTTTTGCAACATTTGGAAAGAAAGAAAAAAACATGGTATTAATAAGGAGTATAGACCCACAATTAGACAAAGCGGCGCAAACATAGCAGCAGTTTGATTATTCTCTAATTGGTGTCAAACTGTTGTGGTTGGTAACATGCCACCCAGCATAGGTTATACTTCCAGTTTCAGTTGTGACTCCTGCGATTTGACTTTTTAAAAATAAATTGTAGTTTTGTGATAGTATCCATCCATCCCATTATTTTCTGAGCCATTTATCCTCACAAGGGTCACGGGAGTGCTGGAGCCTATCCCAGCTATCAACGGGCAGGGCCTGAACGGGTTGCCAGCCAATCGCAGGGCACTTATAAACAAACAACAATTCACACTCACATTCACACCTACGGGCAGACTTCAATGAACCTAATTGCAATGTATCACAAGAACGACAACAATTTCAGTTAGTGACCCAGTCGGACAGGGATTGGAGAAGCTGTTGATCTTCGTTTGCCATGTGTAATTTGGGAGTACTAAAAAAATGGCTCTCTGCCTTTATTATGTGAAAATGTCTGATGCCCTGCTGCTGCTGTTTTACTGGTGAATTCCAAAGTAGCTTTAAGTGGGCTTGCTGGCTCCTCAAAGTAAAGTGGGTCACTGCTGAATTAAACACCAATGCCTGAGCTCTCAGACCTGCTCCACTGCTCTGCCAGAGAGGACCAGGTTAGAAATAATTATAGCCATCAAGTCTGAATAAATTGTTGAGCCCACGCGAAACTACAGAGTGGTCCTGGTGCTGTTAACTGGAGAGAAAAAAGTGTTTCAGTGCTACGCCTTAAGCAAGCATCCATTCTGTTTAGGGGAGGTTATGCCAAGCGTCACCAAAATAGTGCCATGCATGAAAGCCTTACAAATGATCATTCGGTGCAGTTTTGCACACCATCTGAATGCCAGCCTTCTCTGCCAAGGATCGTTGGAAGAAGGAATTGTGCGAGACTGGACAGAAAGAAAGGTGAAGGAATGAGACTCCCCAAAAATGGGCGTCTTGATTGACTTCCTGGAATGACAGATGTCCATCACGTTGGCTCTCTGGCTGGATGCACATCAGACAGACTCTGACCATGCTCGATTTGTGAACGATAAAAACAATAAAACTTATGAATGACTAAGCAGAGCAGTCAGACCTTTTTAAACCTCCATACTGCAAATAGTTATTGTAAGGTGACCGTAATTGGGTTATCAAAAATAGAGGACATCTTAGGCTACTTCCAGAAGATCCCTTTGAGGCCAAATAATTATATATATATAATTATAACAAACAATGTTTTTAAACCAATGGCTTTTAACAGACAATTACAATTACAGCCGATAATAATATTCCAGTTGTATTTTTACCCTAGCCTACTTAAGAAAATATTTGGCAAAATAATCATATCAATAATTATAAAACCCTATGTTCCCTAAACCGTCTAAAGCCATATACAACAAAACTATATAATATTCTTATTATAAAGGTTTACATATTGATGACACATTTACTTATGACTGTTTGTCAAATTTAAGGGGATGCACAGGCTTGAGTGGAAATACACTGTTTAATAATGTACTGTACAGCCATGGCCCAAAGAGGATGATGCAAGCGTTGGTTTTTACAAAGTTTTCTGGCATTAAAGGCCAACATTTCAGGATTAGTTTTCTAGAGACACTCAGTTGTCACTTTGTATGGCAAGTTGTCAAGTTCATCATGCCAGAAATGGCCTTTTTTTGTAACGAAACGGTTCACTGTTTGGATGGTTGCTCTGGTGCAATTCATTCTTTATGGCTGTGAATGAGCCCACTTCCTTGGCTGAGACGTAACCCGAAACATCAATAGTCTCATGATGCTTTATTGTTGTCATGACAGGACTGATGGTAGATCTCATCTCTGTAGACATTGTAAGAATCAATATTTGTGTAATTCACCACAGATGTATACATATCTACACATCACCCCAACTGTATAAAAGTTCATCTCATGTTGATCAACGCTCTCACTCATGACTATTTGACAAATATATAACCAGCTGTCTCAGGGTGCACTCACTCACTCTGTAACTGTTCATTGAGCATGAGCAATGTTGTGCCCAAGTCCATCTCTTTCAACCCGCTGGGGCCAGGAAAGTGTGCCATTTATCAGAGTACAGAGCGCTCGCACTTGACAAATAATTTAAGGTTTAGGTGTCAAATGTGCAAATGTAAGGTACAGATTTCCTAGCGTGGATGACTGCAAATAAGGTGCCAATAAATTGTTCTGTCTACAATGATTGACATGTAGACAGTCATATGCGTGACTAGAAAGCCGGTCCAATGACGATACAGGCTGATGAGTTGCAGAAAGGCAGGACAAAAACACAAGCCAGTCCAGTGGGAGAATATAGTGCTCTGGAAAAGTATTTGCCCCCATTAGGTTTTGGAATGGCCTTTTCAAAGTCCAGACTTAAAAAAAAAACAGGTTCAGGAATTTATTATTTTTTTTTCCCCCTAAATAAAGGGGGTAAACTACGCGAAAATCTAAGAATTTGAGAAGGTGGCGATACTTTTCATGGCACTGTTCATGCAATACGTACACGAAGCAGATCATTTTTAAATCCTGAAGAGAGGATTTTTTTTGTTTTTTTAGCTCCCAAATGAGCATGACAAGGGAAAAGAGGATTGCCTGGTCACCTATACAGTATGTCTTACTATTATTATTAAAATTGATTTAAATCAGTGCATCATCCATCCATCCATTTTCTGAGCCGCTTCTCCTCACTAGGGTCGCGGGCGTGCTGGAGCCTATCCCAGCTGTCATCGGGCAGGAGGCAGGGTACACCCTGAACTGGTTGCCAGCCAATCGCAGGGCACATAGAAACAAACAACCATTTGCACTCACAGTCATGCCTACGGGCAATTTAGAGTCTCCAATTAATGTTTTTGGGATGTGGGAAGAAACCGGAGTGCCCGGAGAAAACTTTGAAAATGGAGTGAGTTCAGCTAAAGTTATTCCACATTAAATGAAGCTCCACTACACTGATGCAATGATGTGTTTGCTTGTAGTGTAAACCACTGGAATGTATCACTGTTCTGTGAGGATTCAATAACATAAATTTGCTAAGGTATTGCCCTGGGGAATTACGAGATGTAGACATCTCTGCCCCCTCCTCTGGCATTGTCTCCAGCTGCACACTTTGAATTCCACTCCGCTCCACTTTGTGGGCATGTCCTTATACACAGCCAATAGCGGATAGGTACGGAATGTCAAACGGAAGAGACACATTTAAGGTTTAGAACCGCCGGCGGAAATGTATCTTCAGTGGACACTACCCCGTTATATTATCAGGGAAATAGCTTCCCGAACTGAAAAGCACTTTGATGTTGAAATAGGGATTTTACGACCACGCTATTGGGAAATAGAGTAACACGAGTAACGTCACAACTTGAAACCATGCTACCACCCAACAATGACTATCTAACGTGTATTGATGAAAGCAATAACTTCCTTGCTGTAATTACACATTCTTTTAAAAATATTTATCCTCCACCCAGGAAACAGCAGAAGGAGGAAAGAAGCCCACTTTTAAAACAGCACAATTCTGTTCCACGTTTTGGGAGGCTGCAGTCCCTGTAGCTTTCTAGTGTACTGCAGTAGCCCCACAGCTCAACCTGCTGGATCCATTAAAGCACACTCAAGGACAGGCACACTTTGAGGGCAGGGAAATGAATATTTGATATCCAGCTCTGCATCATGTGGTGAGACAATCAGTCATACGAGCAGTGAATCCAGGAAAAAAAACCCTCCCTTGCTGCAGTCCATCATGCAGAGAAAGGCTCCTAATGGATGGCAGTACAACAAAAAAAAGCAGATGTGCATTTTAAGAATGCCTAAAGAAATGATCATGACAATCATTATGAATGAATTATCTCGAGCACATTTTTATTCAATGATAAAATGGTTCATAATATTACAATTGGGTCATAATATTACATCCATCCATCCATTTTCTGTACCACTTATCCTCACTAAGGTCGCGGGCGTGCTGGAGCCTATCCCAGCTATCTTCGGGCCTGAACTGGTCGCCAGCCAATCGCAGGGCACATAGAAACAAACAACCATTTGCACTCACATTCACACCTGCAGGCAATTTAGATTCGCCAATTAACCTAACATGCATATTTTTGCGATGTGGGAGGAAACCGGAGTACCCGGAGAAAACTCACGCCGGCATGGGGAGAACATGCAAACTCCACACAGGCGAGGCCGGGATTTGAACCCCGGTCCTCAGAACTGTTGAGGCAGATGTGCTAACCAGTCGTTCACCGTGCAGCCACTCACAGCATCGGCCAGTAGTGATACAAACTAATCATCAAGGAGCAAGAATGGAGAGATGGTTGAAGGAATAAAATGTTCTTTCCTAATGTTGTCTTTTCATGGAGACAGCAATTAAATGTGACATGATTCACAGATGAATGGTCTCTGTTGCTGAGTTATTACAACAGCTGTAACATATCCACAGCAGTCTTCTGATCAATAGAGCAATATTATTTACATAACAGATGTATGTTACCAGTTAGAGCAGTGATCCTCTCTCCTCAGTATGCACATTTAAAACAGTTGAGATCCTCGATAATATGGCAACAAGAAAGAGCCCTTTGCAGACGAAGCGTTGAATGGCAAAGAGGGGTACATATAAGACACGAGACACACCCTAACCCTATATATCCATCCATCCATCCATCCATTTTCTGAGCCGCTTCTCCTCACTAGGGTCGCGGGCGTGCTGGAGCCTATTCCAGCTATCACCGGGCAGGAGGCAGGGTACACCCTGAACTGGTTGCCAGCCAACCGCAGGGCACATACAAACAAACAACCATTCGCACTCACAGTCACACCTACGGGCAATTTAGAGTTTTCAATTAACCTACCACGTATGGTTTTGGTATGTTGGAGGAAACCGTAACATGCAAACTCCACGTAGGCGGGGCCGGGGATTGAACCCCGCTCCTCAGAACTGTGAGGCTGACGCTCTAACCAGTCGGCATGTTCTCCCCGTGCCTGAATGGGTTTTCTCCGGGCACTCCGGTTTCCTCCCACATCCCAAAAACATGCATTAATTGGAGACTCTAAATTGCCCATAGGCATGAGTGTGAGTGCGAATGGTTGTTTGTTTTTATGTGCCCTGCGATTGGCTGGCAACCAGTTCAGGGTGTACCCCGCCTCCTGCCCGATGACAGCTGGGATAGGCTCCAACACGCCCGTGACCCTAGTGAGGAGAAGTGGCTCAGAAAATGTATGGATATATATATATATATATATATATATATATTGAAAAGTACTTTTAAGTACTCGTAATTTATTTCTAAAACTATAATTCGTACAAGAAATGAACATGAGAAGAAAGTGTATTGCATGGAGTTTTATTGGGCGCCAGCATTAGCCACCAGTTTCTCAAGCCGCCTGGGAACCGCATTAACTGATTTCACAAGGAACTCTTGTGGGATGGAACACATAACTTCTCGTATTTGCCCTTCAAGTTCTTCCAAAATTGTTGGTTTGGTAGAATAGCCTTGCTCCTTTAATCATGGAACATACACAAAAAAATTGAGAAATAGATAGATAGATATTACAACAGGCGGCACGGTGGCCGACTGGTTAGAGCGTCAGCCTCACAGTTCTGAGGTGCGGGGTTCAATCCCCGTCCCCGCCTGTGTGGAGTTTGCATGTTCTCCCCGTGCCTGCGTGGGTTTTCTCCGGGCACTCCGGTTTCCTCCCACATCCCAAAAACATGCATTAATTGGAGACTCTAAATTGCCCGTAGGCATGACTGTGAGTGCGAATGGTTGTTAGTTTCTATGTGCCCTGCGATTGACTGGCAACCAGTTCAGGGTGTACCCCGCCTCCTGCCCGATGACAGCTGGGATAGGCTCCAGCACGCCCGCGACCCTAGTGAGGAGAAGCGGCTCAGAAAATGGATGGATGGATATTACAACATATGAATAAATTACAAGTATTTTAAAATAGGGAGTTACTTTTCAATCCCCCTGTATATAATAAAGATGGTACATATGGTACCAAGCCCCAAAGGTAACACTAGTATCATCGACTACTTCCTGTCCAACGACAAAGGAGTATTTAAGGATTGCACTGCCCTAAACAAATTTGACACTGGAAGTGACCACAGATTGGTTCGGGTCAAAGTGCAAATCAACTCCCAACTTGAACGAAAGAAAGTTCTAAAGAGCAAGCTTACCAATCCAAACTTAATTCAAGAAAGAAGCGATGCCGTTCAAATATGTTCGGCTAATCGCAGGAGCGCTGTAGCCCATCCCAGCTAACTTCAGGCGGGAGGCGCGGTACACCCTGAACTGGTCGCCAGCCAATCGCAGGGATGATGATGATGATGATTATTTATATATATATATATATATATATATATATATATAGGCATGGTGGACGACTGCTTAGCGCATCTGCGTCACAGTTCTGAGGACCGGGGTTCAAATCCCTGCCCTACCTGTGTGGCATATGCATGTTCTCCCCACGCCTGCGTGGGTTTTCTCCAGGTACTCCGGTTTCCTCCCACATCCCAATAACATGCATGGTAGGTTAATTGAAGACTTGCCCATAGGTGTGAATGCGAATGGTTGTTTGTTTATATGTGTCCTGTGAATGGCTGCCGACCAGTACAAGGTGTACCCTGCCTCTCGCCTGAAGTTAGCTGGGATGGGCTACAGCGCTCCCGCAACCCTTGTGAGGATAGGCGGCTCAGAAAATGGATGGATGGATAGAAAAAAACTTAACTGACTTGAGTGGCTTCCAGTTGGCTGACTACATATTCACTAAATACAATAGTTTCACATAACATTAACAGCAGGGGGGAATTTTTTTTAGTAGAAAACCACTCTGGGACTATGTTTTAGATTTTATAGAAGTTATAGCTATAGTAACAAAACAGTAATACTAAAGGCATTCCACCAGTTTATGTTTTTTGTGTTTTGTACACCAGCATTGATATTATAACACTGGATATTGTTAAGCAATGCAAAGATATTGCTGGGTCCCATTAAAGAATTACATTGTGCTACATTGATTCAAAGCCAAAAAGATTGAGAAAGATTGTAAAAGTGTAAACACTATCCAGGTTACGGTAGCACACAAAAAAGAAAAACAAAACAAAACATAAATTTCATAAATTGAGCACAAATCCAATACAAAGGGCCTCGAGGTTTTCAGACATAATCGACATTGTGTTCCTGCTGAGGTACTGACTCAGACAGGCAGAAGGAGTTTGGCTGGCTTGTACTGGACTGAAAGCCATGCTGGATTGATTTCATGGCAACATTGAAGACAGCAGTTGTGCTGCGTCTTTGTATGTGTATTTGGTAGGTAGGAGTAAATGTCAAGATTTCATTTAAAAAACGTAATTGTCTCAAAAGATTTAGCCCTGGCAAAGCACCAACAATCATTTCAGAGACAGTACATATTCCAAACAGTATCTTTTCTTCTGGCAAAGGGGAGCTTACCCGCCACTTATTTAGCTCAATTTTGATCAAAAACGTTGCTTTTACATGATGTTGATGGATTGGCACTTAACAGAGAGGTTTTAATTGAATGAAACTTGTATTATATTTGGTCTGTGGGAGGAGCAGGTCGATAGTTCTCACACAAGCACATGGAGAACACAAACTTCAGAAACACTCCAGTTGAGTGACACACAGTAGTAGTTTCCGTCAATATTTAATGTAGCCTATCCTGAGAATGCCTCCTGCTGATTCATAATGATTCATAGGGATGTGTGTGTGTTTTTGCGTGTGTGTGTGTCTCCTTCAGATGATGGTAAACTCTCTCTAGATGAGTTCCAGGCGTTCTTCTCTGATGGCACGCTGAACGAGGAAGAGCTGGAGAAATTGTTTCATACCATCGACTCAGATAACACTAGGTGAGCACAAATACTGCATGTCACAGTTACCTCACGTTCCAAATACCGAGCTGGGGTTTCCTTACACTGCACTACCCTAGCCTCGGTTTCCTCTTTTTCAGTACTTTATCACATTGTGATACAACACAGTTAAGCAGACATGCATTTTCTTAATGTGTCCTCAGGGTCCTAGAGTCAGTGCAATGAATGAATATTAACACAGAATCGTATTGAAAATTTCCTGACATTGTCGCTTATTTAAATCCATTGTTTTTTTTACTAATAGTCTATTAATTTATGAATCACACTGCATACATGGGATTTTTAAGACGCCAACAACATCAAATTAGTGTACAGTACTTCAGACAGATATGGAGCACTCGAACTGGTCAAAGATTTGGTCCTTGTCTCGTGTGAGGGCACTATTACTCTGATTTTAGTATAAATCATGAAGCATCTATATCTCTGTGTAATGCATGCAAATAGTTGTCCCTTATTTTTTGCCAAGCTTGTGTCCTTTACACTTGCTAAAAGCAGAGCAGACAGAGATATGTTTTCACCATTTCCTCTTCTTTTCCCACTGCTATTAATCAGTCAATCGCAGTTGCTCCTTGATTGGCTCTCTTTAAATATCAATATATGGACCTTTTGTATTGAGCCAATCAAGCACGTCTATTATACAATCAGGAGAGGTGCACTGACTGTAACCCATCTGCATGCTTGGAGCAGGTATATTATAAATCAGCTCCTTTGCGGTGGGTGCAAACAAGAAAGATTCGATTCATTTATTTTAGGTGTCCTTGACACCCACACATCAAGACTCGGCGTTCCCATGTAAAAGCTGTAAAGTTATTGATTTGCACGAGTAAAACCTGAAATGACAGTTTAAGCATTTCCTGAGACAGCATGAAGTTGATAGATGGAGTTGTTTGATGAAGAACACTGACTTTAACTGAGGCACCCTTCGACGCACCGCACCCTTCATCCATTTATCTATGTCATTTTTTCTTTGCGTCTGCCTCACAGTTCTGAAGACCAGGGTTCAATCCCCGGCCCCGTTTGTGTGGAGTTTGCATGTTCTCCCCCTGCTTGCATGGGTTTTTTCCGGGCACTCTGGTTTCCTCCCACATCCCAAAAACATGCATGCTAGGTTAATTGACAACTCTAAATTCCCTGTAGGTGTGAATGTGAGTGCGAATGGTTGTTTGTTTATGTGTGCCCTGCGATTGGCTGGCAACCAGTTCAGGGTGTACCCCGCCTCCTGCCTGATGATAGCTGGGATAGGCTCCAGCACGCCCGTGACCCTAGTGAGGAGAAGCGGCTCAAAAAATGGATGGATGGTTGGATTTGTTATAGTCATTAAGAAATTTCCACATTTCTAATAGTGTTCACCCAAATGACAAAAGCAACAACGCAATAGTGAGGCTGTGATGTGAAAACACCATTTTAACAATTATAGAATGCCGCTAGGAACGCTGGGAAATCCACTGACAGCAAGGCGGCACGATGACTGTCAACGACATCATCGTGAACACGTGGCGGCTCACTTCAGTGCTGTAAGATAAAAAAAAAACATTTTGTGGCATAATAGTGCTGTAAGATAAAAAAAAAAAAAAGTTGTATCTGTATTGTTGTTTACCAGTCTTGCCATAAACAACAAAACATGCAGGCATGTATGAAAAAGGATCATTAGCAATCCTCTGTCCACACTTTCATCCAGATTTGCCCCAACATCTGAAATGTACTTCCTCTTCCTCTCCACACTTTTTAGTATATTAGTAATTTTAGTTGTAGTCGTGATAGTAAGAATAAGAATAAGAAGTAGAATCTTGGTTGGATGTGGCAAATATGGAGTCCTGGTGCTTCACAGAGACTCTAGGCCTGGTTCAATTTGATGAGGCACATAATTACAATATTTACTTATACACATGGATTCATCCTCTGTGAAATAGCAATGCAAAAAGTAATTTTATTTTTGGAGCGTTCCATGGAATTTGTATTATTTGCTGAACAGTCATTCAGCAGCTGAACAGATGGTATCTTTCTTTCCAACTCCTCATCTGCCCCCATCATCAGTTACAATTTCTCCGTCTATGGCGCTGCTTTATTTCTTCTTTTTCATACTTCTGTATACATTCCTCCTCCTTGTTAATTGCTTCCATTCTTGCTCCGGCAAACACACAATGAATCAGACCTGAATTGTGCGTGTGTTTGTATTTGATATTGCATGCCAAATCCTTTTTCTGACCCGGCTATTGTACTTCTTTCCTTCCCTCCTTCCTTCTTTCCTTCTTACCTTTTCCAATGCTGCTCCTGCGATGTGCTGTGATGCGATAGTAATGTTGACACTAAGGAACTCTGTGGTAAGTGTAATTTGCGCACACACACCACGCACCCAAACCCACACACACAGTTATAGGTTTGATTGATTTATTGATTGATTGATTGATTGATTGATTGATTGATTGATTGATTGATTGGTTGATTGATTGATTGATTGAATTATTTATTTTGAACATGTAAGAAAGTGAAAAACAACACAACAGACAAGGTTTAAAAAAACTGAATTAAAGTTAAATTTTACATATTTGAAAAAGAGCAGGAAGAAGTCAAACTTATTTACTCCTACCCCTATCTCTACTTCCTTATAATCCTGTATATACAATATGTCATATCCGAGCTGATAAGGTAAGTAGTGTAGAATTTTTCATGATTTTGGGGTGGTCAGTGGCACTGGATCCCACTAGAATGGAGGCACTGCAATAGGACTACCTGTACTGATCAGTCGCAGAATCACATCTACATATCCAAAAACAATAAGAGCAAACTGTACCAAACAAACAATATCTAAAGTAGTTTTTTACTGGATGATCGTTCGTGTGGTATGTATCTTAAATCAGATCTTGACACAGAGAATAACATGGAGCAAACTAGCGGAATTTTTTGGCATAATACAAGTATTACTAATGGAGATGTTATGAATAGAAATATAATAACCCTTTTTATCAGAAATACATTTTCAATTACTGTGTTAAATTTTGTAACAAAAAGTAGTAGTAGTAGTAGTAGTAATAATAGTAGAATTTAGAATTTGCCCTAGGGCCAATTTACACTTTGTACTGCTGGTCATAAAACTCCCTTAGCCCTTGACATTGTTCAGACTTCTCAGTTCAAGCAACTTCTCCAGAAAATGAATACTTCACAGTGAGCACATTACTCCGTTAAAAAGAGATACGTGTTGTTGTTGGCGTAGTTTACGGCTGTCAGTAGCCTGTCGTGGTTGGCCAATAAACCTTGACACCCAATAAATCAGTGTTTGTTCGAATGCTATAACTCCCCACAAGAAAACCACTCTATAGTATATGGCATGTGTCAGCTCTTAGATGTGTGTAAAAGGAAAGAAAGGTGCAAAAGATACAAACTTTGTCTGACTTGGGCATTAACATTATTGTATTGCATATTAAAAAAGCAGAGGTCGCCTTCACTTGTTTTCATAATGAGCATCTCATTTTTTCAACAGTATCATGACAGTACTCTTCTTCAGGGTCTTCTCCTGTTTCTATGTTATTCTTTCAGCAACATGATGCCACTTTGGATACACGTGGACAAAATTGTTATTTCCCTTTTAGAGAAAACGACATGCAGGGTAAAGGGATTGGTCACAGCAATAACTTCAAAGGGACAATAGTAATAATAAATAAAAATGTGTTACAAATGATTATTATCATTGCTTTTTTTCTGTGCAACATAATCAGAGCTGCTAAGTTTTACAGAACATCCGTGTATTGTTACGGAAGTCACCGAAGGTTGACTCATTACAGCTGTAACACCGATTGTTCCCGATATTTGGGTGGAAAAAAATCCAGCGTCCGACATTACTGGCCAGTCGGTGCTGTGTCCACCCACTATGACAAAAATTTCATCAATGAATTTGATGAAATAAACACTATATTGTTTAAAAAAAAAAAAGAGGAAAACAAAAGCTGCTTGGGTGCATGGTATTTTATTACGCCCCCCTGACTGTCGAGTCATGGTGGCTAAAGTTCTATTTGTGTCCGGTGTCAACACATTTTAAGTCACAAATCATCGCCTCCATGTTAGCAAATAAACTACACTTCTTACCATGCTTCTCACGCGTATCGTTTACGTTATCACAAAGTGGGTAGGAAAAGATGGAAAAGCATGATGCCAATTGCTAAGCTATCGTATCATGAAGTCGTAAAACTCCGAAATCAGTGATTGGGTGATACAGTACTCTTGTCACATAGGTCTAGCTGGAACTATGTTATAGCAGAGACTAAACCAAGTTTAAACAAAAAAAAAAAAAAACAGGCTAATTAATACGCATCTGGGGTTACAGTATAAATGTAAAATAATTCACTGGCTCTGAACCGGAAGATGAATTAATGTCACTGGAGACGTCATCTGAGAACAGGGTAAGGTTAAAAGTATATTATTATTAATAAGTATTTGTAATATAACCTTTATTATTCCCATAATTGGAAAATTTCCCAAAAAATTATGATAATAGACTTGCTTTTTAATGTTTTTGTTTTTTTTAACCAAGGTTGAATTGGTAAAAGCAGATACCACAGATAATTTTGACGATGGCACGTTGAAATCTCATATACTTGAATTCAAGCTGCAACTGCGTCCACCATTACAAGGTTGATGCAATAAAAACATTAAAATAACAAATATTGAAGCCATAGTTTATTAACGGTTACGATTATAGAGTTGTGATTATGTTGTGAACCGTATGCATAATTTTTTTTATCCTATTACATATTAAACTGCAACAAATGTCCCACGGTAATATTCTTGATAAAATTTTCAAAATACGGAAATTCAGACAAATTTGGGCAAATTATTTTGGAAGTGAATTTCTATAGGTTGGCAGCTCTGCATAATTAATTAATGCTGTCTTTCATGGAAGGGTACTAATAATTTCAGACTACTTTGCCAAGCACATGGGGGACTACGAGGGAGTTCTGGCCTCATTGGAGACACTCAACCTTTCCATCCTCAAAGCCATGGACTTCACCAAAAAGGTAATACAAGTGGCTGATGCTTTCATAATGCTGAAATAGTTTGTTTCTTTGTTAATAACATGTTTTAATTCTATTGTCTTCTTTACAATTCTGTCTGTGGCTTAGCTCTGGGAAAATGCAAAGGAAAACACCCATCCAGCTGATTCAGAGTTTAACCATTCTGAGAGTCCACTGTAGAATGCTATAATCAGTCACATAAACACCAGAGTTCTGAAAGGTGTAAGAATACACTAAGATAAAACAGGACACATGACACACTATACAAAACCTCAAATCAATATAACACTAAGGAACTGCAAAGTGCCTTTTTCGGGATTTCCTTGACACATACAGGATGCCATGCTCCTCCTCAGAGAACATCCTCCCAACCTTGTGGTTCACACCTCTAATGGCAGTAAGACTAATGAACAACAAGTGTGTAGTTTAGGGCGAGAGGAGTCAGGCTTGCTTTTCCCATTGCCGCTGTAGGGTGCACTTCTCACGTTGTGTGTTGGCTTGCTGCTGGGACTCAGATATAATGACATGCATTCACAATGTGGACTACTGGAATATATCAAGATATCAATTTTGTCTCTCGAGATGACAACCCTTTTCTCGGGCTACTCGTTAATATTCTCTCCTGTATATGTGCGTGCCTGTGTGTGTAGATTTTGTGCTGCTCACGCCTGTTTGTGTTTGGATGCATGCTGTGGTGTAGCCTAGAGCACAAAGATTAAGACAGAGCTGGTGGATAGAGATATAAAGACATACAGAGCAGGTCCAAGACAATGGCCACTGTATCTCACACCCAAATACACACACATACACACACACACACACAGACCAAAGGACACACAATTATAACATCAACTGGATATGGGAGGTTGCTGTGGCCCAGCTGCTATATATAGCTCATGGGAAAAACTAGGATAACTGATCTCCATGCACATACACACACAACACACACACACGTGCGCTCGACCTGAGGAGGCCAAAGTATCGCTGACATATTTAGTTCTAAACTTTCATTTGCAAACATCTCCTTTTCATTCTTTGTTTATCTTCCACTGATTGCAGCACTGGTCTACCAATCGGTCAAATTGACATCTTGCTCAGTTATATTGTTGTTAAATCGAGCCATCACATTATCATGGTGGAGGGGTTTGTGTATCCCAATGATCCTAGGAGCTAAGTTGTCTGAGGCTCTATGCCTCTGGCGGGGTCACCCATGGCAAAGAGGTCCTAGGTGGGGGACCAGACAAAGCACAGCTCCAAAGACCCCTATGATGTATAAAAATACAGGAAGAAGTTTTCCCTTGCCCGGATGCATGTCACCGGGACCACCCTCTGGACCCAGCCTGGAGGTGGGGCTCGAAGGCGAGCACCTGGTGGCCGGGCCTGCACCCATTGGGTGAGTCGAATCTCAGATTCAGGTAGAAGCTGTGTGGTTTTTGTCCTGGCCGTAGAACAGTGGACCAGCTTTACACCCTTGCCAGGGTCCTCGAGGGTGCATGTTAGTTCGCCCAACCAGTCATGTGTTTTATGGACTTGGAGAAGGCGTTCCACCGTGTCCCTCGGGGAGTCCTGTGGGGGGTACTTCGGGAGTATGGGGTACCGAACCCCCTGATCTGGGCTGTTCGGTCCCTGTATGACCAGTGTCAGCGTTTGGTCCGCATTGCCGGCAGTAAGTCAGATTTGTTTCCGGTGAGAGTTGGACTCGCCTAAGGCTGCCCTTTGTCACCGATTCTGTTCATATGTTTTATGGGCAGAATTCCTAGGTGCATCTGAGGCGTAGAGGAGGTTTGGTGGCCTCAGTATTGCATCTCTGCTTTTTGCAGATGATGTGGTTCTATAATAAATAAAATGACATTGTAGTTTATCAGTAGCTGCTTTGAGCTGAGAGGCAGGACTGGTATTATTCAGAACATTTTTCCAATCAGATAAATTAGTGAATTGTGAAATTTATTTTTGCTGATCTACAGCCTTGAAAAACTCAAAGTCCAGACAGAACTGTGACAAAAAAAAGCATTATACAGTCCAGAGGAAACATAGTTTGTCTCAATCCGCATGCTGTAAGAATTGTATCCGACTGACTTCCAACTGACAGTCACGTAAATGTTCTTCTCAGTGATACAAATACAAAACTCTATATAAAGCAACTCAATGGAGAATTGTTTGTTTTAGTGTAGTTGTGTTTGTTTTTGTTTGTTATTGCGACAAAATCCATGAAATATTGAACACAATCTCCAAATTGAGACAGATGTGAGGAGATGGTGCGGTGGTATGTTGTATTAGTTTGAGCAAAGTCTGCCGACTGTGCCTTAGCCTCTTAAGAGTCTAGTGGGTGGATTGAAGGAATAAATATGAATACTTGGAAAAAATATTGTGGCCGACTGGTTAGCACATCTGCCTCAAAGTTCTGAGGTTGCGAGTTCAAATCTGGCCTTGCATTGTATGGAGCTTGCATGTTCTCCCCGTGTCTGCGTGGGTTTTCTCCATGTACTCCGATTTCCTCCCACATCCCAAAAACATGCGTGGTAGGTTAATTGAAAACTCTAAATTGGTGTGAATGTGAGTGTGTATGGTTCTTTGTTTGTATGTGTCCTGCGATTGGCTGGCGACCAGTTCAGGGTGTACCCTGCCTTTTGCCCAGAGGCAGCTGGGATAGGTTTCAGCCTGCCTGTGACCCTAGTGAGGATAAGCGGTATACAAATTGGATGGACGGATGGAGAGAAAAGAGTGGAACTAGAAGGAGGTCGCTGTGTAGTTAACTACTGTGAAGGGTTAAAAGCAGAGGTCATTGTGTGAATATGCATGAACTGCCTTCTTCTTCTTCTTCTTCTGCGGTGGTGTGTTCAGGGAAGTGCAAGGGAGGTTTAGACAAGCAAATTTGTATACGTATGAAAATACTTGTTTTCTCACATTGTGATTATTGTATCTCATGGTGTAGGCTTTTGGTGTGTAAGCAAAGCTTTGTCTTATTTTCATACGTTTTGCCTGTGCCTCGTGGCAAGGATGGCGCCACCTGAGACACTACCGTCTCTGGGGCATGGCATGCGGATTGTGCCAAAGCCCAGCTTCACAGTGGAGCAAGTGCTGTAGGCTGTTGGTAAACAGGTGAAGTATATGCATATCTCATGTGCATCCCGCATGAATAAAGTGGTGGTCGTGTTTTTTAAACAGCAAAAACATGTCACGGAACTTATAGCGAATTGATTAATTCTAAATGACGAGTTTATCCCAGTTTCCCCGCTGGCCGTACCGTCAACACCGATCACTGTGTCGGGCGTCCCCCCGTTCATCCCGAACGAGGCACTGGAACGGGAGCTGAAGCGTATTGGTAAGTTTGCTAGCGGTTTTCGTAAAGTTGGGCTAGGATGTAGGGATGAAAAACTGAAGCATGTTCAGTCACTTAGACGACAGGTTTTCACGTTCTTAGAATCTCCGACTCAGACGTTAGGTCTTTTTTTCCATGTTCGCCATGAGGAGGAAATGTACCGTATATTCCGGACTATAAATCACTCTGGAGTCTAAACCAAAAAATGCATAATAAAGAAGGAAAAAACATATAATTCGCACTGGAGTATAAGTCGCATTTTTGGGCGGAAATTCATTTGATAAAATCCAACACCAAGAACAGACATTTCATCTTGAAAGGCAATTTAAAATAAAAGTAGAATAGAGAACAACAGGCTGAATAGGTGTACAGTATGCTAACGCAACTCATTCAGCTAATGTTACATGATGCATAAACACGCCGGGAATGTTAACGTAACTTATGAACAGTTATTCAGATAACTATAGCATAAAGAAGATGCTAACAAGTTTACCAAACCAACAGTGTCACTCCAAATCATATATAATAATGTGTTAATAATTTCACATATAAGTCGCTCCGGAATATAAGTCGCACGCCCAGCCAAACTATGAAAAAAACTGCGATTTATAGTCCGAAAAATACGGTATATGATGTATGCGAGCTCGGGAAGCATTAAATGCTTTGAGTGTGAAGATGTTGGACCTAGACGGGTGGCGTGCCTGCATATAAATGCTACAGTGAGACGTGCTGCTGCTGATAGCCACGAAGATCGCGCCCAGACAGCTCCGGTCGTGGAAGCCGGGGTCGCTGACGTTGAGGAGCGGACTGCTGAGCCTAACCCCATTGGGGTGGGCTCTACGTGTGTGAATGCCTTCTCTAAGCTGGAGGTATCCTCTGCTGAAAGCCGTGGATTGGTGGAGGCGAAAGTAGAGGAAAGACGTGCCATTATTGAGAATGTTGAACGTAAGAATGACATGCAAATTACAGAATAGCATAGTATTGCAGATGGAAATGGCGTAGACTAGTGATGTGAGACAGCAGCTGAAGGCTGCTGGCAATGTAAACACATATGATCTCTGCATAACAGAGCAGGCTCGGCATGTTGATGGTAGCCAGGGAGGATTGTTTAATTTTGTTAATGTACAACCCCAATTCCAATGAAGTTGGGACGTTGTGTTAAACAATTAAAAACGGAATACAATGATTTGCAGAACATGTTCAACCTATATTTAATTGAATACACTACAAAGACAAGATATTTAATGTTCAAACTGATAAACTTGATTGTTTTTAGCAAATAATCATTAACTTGGAATTTTATGGCTGCAACACGTTCCAAAAAAGCTGGGACAGGTGGCAAAAAAGACTGAGAAAGTTGAGGAATGCTCATCAAACACCTGTTTGGAACATCCCACAGGTGAACAGGCTAATTGGGAACAGGTGGGTGCCATGATTAGGTATAAAAGGAGCTTCCCTGAATTGCTCAGTCATTCACAAGCAACGATGGGGCGAGGTTCACCTCTTTGTGAACCAGTGCGTGAGAAAATAGTCGAGATACAATGTTCCTTAACGTACAATTGCAAGGAATTTAGGGATTTTATGATCTACGGTCCATGATATCATCAAAAGGTTCAGAGAATCTGCAGAAATCATTGCATGGAAGCGGCAAGGCCGAAAACCAACATTGAATGCCCGTGACCTTTGATCCCTCAGGCGGCACTGCATCAAAAACCGACATATATGTGTAAAGGATATCACCACATGGGCTCAGGAACACTTCAGAAAACCAATGTCAGTAAATACAGTTCGGCGCTACATCCGTAAGTGCAACTTAAAACTCTACTATGCAAAGCAAAATCCATTTATCAGCAACACCCAGAAACGCCGCCGGCATCTCTGGGCCCGAGCTCATCTAAGATGGACTGATGCAAAGTGGAAAAGTGTTCTGTGGTCCGACGAATCCAAATTTCAAAACGTTCGGGGAAATTGTGGACGTCGTGTCCTCCGGGCCAAAGAGGAAAAGAACCATCCGGACTGTTATGGACGCAAAGTTCAAAAGCCAGCATCTGTGATGGTATGTGGCTGTGTTAGTGCCAATGGCATGGGTAACTTACACGTCTGTGAAGGCACCATTAATGCTGAAAGGTACATACAGGTTTTGGAGAAACATATTCTGCCATCCAAGCATTGATATTGTAATTGGTGCAGACCAGTCGTACTGCGTCCCTCGCAGATCCAATTTATTTTTAATGAGAGACATTTTTTTATGTGTGCAAGGCCTACGGTGTTGATGTAGACATCATTTCTACTGATCAAGAAAGAGCATTTGATCCTTTGGACCATTCTTTTTTATTTTCCACATTGCTAGCATTCGGAGTTGGGGAGCTTTTTCTATCATGGGTGAAGCTGTTGCACAGGCGTGCATGCTGTGTAGATAAGGTTGGGGGAGGACTGAGCCGACCAGTAATGGTCAGGAAAGGGATTAGGCAAGGCTGCCCTAACTCGGTCTTCTGTACAGTTTTGCTATCGAGCCTCTCCATTTAGACTTTAGAAGGTCTGTGTCTCCCACAGATGACTTATAGCCCCTCCGCCATAGTCGTGCCATCTTATGCTGATGACATTAATGTAATGGTCCGGGGACATGGGGACATAGAGGCACTGAGATAAACTCTAACACTGTATGAAAAGGCCTCCTTAGCCAAGTTAAATTGGGGAAGAAGGTGAAGCATGTTGGGTAGGTAATCTAACACACAAGACTGAGTATGGTCTTCCTGGTGGCCTTACATGGGGAAATAGTGGTTTGAAGATTCTGGGGATTTATCTGGGTGATGACAAGGTGGTTGCTAAGAATTGGGAAGGAGTGCTGGGAAAAGTGCAGGCTAAGTTGTCTAGATGGAAATGGTTGCTACCACAGCTGCCCTACAGGGGAAGAAATCTGATTTTAAACAATTTCGTCACCTCTCTTCTGTGGCACAGACTTCAGGTGTTAACACCCCTACCAGGGCTGATTAAACAGTTGTAGAAGCTGCTGGTGGACTTCTTCTGGTCTGGTCAACACTGGATGAGAGCGTCGGTCCTGTATCTCCCTGTGATGGAAGGTGGGCAGGGCCTCATAGACATTGCCTCCAGGATGGCTCCTTTTCGTTTACAGGAAGCACAGCAGCAGTTGTGCAAAGATTCTCTCTGCTGGTCAGCAGTCACTCGTATTCTACTTCAGAAGGCTGGACGGCTGGGTTACGACAAACATCTGTTCCTGTTGTCCTCTGCCTACAGTCTAGAGGGACAGTCATCTTTGTACAGTTCTGTCTTTGATGCTTGGGAGATTTTGAACTTTACTCGAGCTTCTGCAGCGCCTGGATTGTGGTTGTTTGAAGAGCCACTATTCGATAATGCTTTTCTACCTGTGAGTGCTTTTTTGTCTGACACTATAAGAAGCACTTTCAGGGCGGCAGGGATTGCAAAGTTGGGACACCTTACGAAGACATTACCAGAGACACTGGCTTAGTGGACTGGTGTCCATTCCAACCGAGTTCTAAATGGTCTGGTGAAGGAGGTGTGGCTGTCGCTGTCAGCAAAACACCAGGACTTTGGAGTGAGGGGGCTGAGTACATCTTTCCTCCTCTTTGCGTGAGTCCTGCTGTGGGGGAATGGAGAGAGCAGAGTGGAACCTTACTGTCCCTGAAAACTCCACAACTTGGGAACATAAGATCTTGTTGTGGAAAGCAGCTGCATGGGAGTTGTGTAAAGGTGCTGAACAATGGATCACTCTCTGGAGTAAGAGTCGAGGTGGACAGAGGTGTTTGGTTCAGAATTTTCCCCAAAAGGTAGCTGGTGGGTCCTGTATAAGCCTCCTGTTGAAAAACAGATGGGTGACATCCAATGGAGGATTATACATGGAATAATAGCTACGAACAGATACAGAGCTCACTTTGACCCTGGCACTGGGGAAAGTTGTCCATTTTGTTTACAGGCAGAGACGTTGGACCACTGAGTGCTTCTATGTCCCCGGTTGGCTGGTCTTTTTAAAATACTAAATAAATAAAAAAGGAGTGGGTGGGGGCTTTGGGAGAGGTTTCCTCTTTCCCGCTTTTTATTTTGGACCAACTTATTCCAGACAAAGAATGAAAACTGTGGTGTTAATTAATTTTATGTTCGCTAGTGCAAAATTGGCTATATTGGAAAAGCAGGAAAAATAAGATGGTTGGAGCTACTTGGACTGATCCACTTCGCTGTCTGAGAGGATTGGCGTCAGCCCGTCTAAGGGTGGAGCACACCTTTTATTCTGAATGCATTTGTGGATATTGTGGTGATGTTTTGTGCTTAGTAGGTGAATATGGATCACTGGTGCTGAATTTATTTTTTTTCTTTCTGTGTATGTGAGTGACAATTTTCATTTTCCATCCATCCATCCATTTTCTGAGCCATTTCTCCTCACTAGGGTCGCGGGCGTGCTGGAGCCTATCCCAGCTATCATCGGGCAGGAGGCGGGGTACACCCTGAACTGGTTGCCAGCCAATCACAGGGCACATACAAACAAACAACCATTCACACTCACATTCACACCTACGGGCAATTTAGAGTCTCCAATTAATGCATGTTTTTGGGATGTGGGAGGAAACCGGAGTGCCCGGAGAAAACCCACGCAGGCACGGGGAGAACATGCAAACTCCACACAGGCGGGGCCGGTGATTGAACCCGGGTCCTCAGAACTGTGAGGCTGACGCTCTAACAAGTCGTCCATGAACACGTAATCCTTTTTTTTAATTTACTTGCTCTTATTTTGAAATTCACAGCCCTACTTTTATTTAGTAAATTAGGAAACACATAGTTGTGCTCATATGTTTGATTACCCAGGCAGAATTTGTAAGATTGGTTAAATTCTTGAAAGAAAACATGAAGGACCAGGTTTTATTTTAATGGGATTCAAAAAATACTGTAAATTAATCCATCATAATACTGTAAATTAATATCCAGAAAATACTGTATTTTGTAAGATTGCTGATTACAGCAACATAATGTAGAAATTGGGTTTTATGTAGTATTTTACAGGATCACTGCTGCCAGTAAAATACTGTAATTTTTGGTGATGAATAATATACTGTATTTTTTTACATTACAAAATGACTATTTACAGCATTTTGACTATTTTTTTGTCATTTATCTTATCATCATGTTATTATTATTGATAATAATAATTCTATATGTTTCACATCACATTATTATTATATACATAATGTAGAAAAATAATAATAATTATATGTTTCACATCACATTATTATTATTATTATTGTTGTTGTTATTATTATCACCACTACCATCATCATCATCAATTATAAAGACAAAAGAAAAGTAATTCATTTTCAAACTTTTTTTATTGCAAGACAAACAGCGTTGGACAAGCTTAACACTAATGGCTTTAAAAACTGTAAACTCAAAAAAAAAAAAAACAAAGAACCACAACGTATGTGTTTGGGCTTATGCGTAAAATCACACAAAGACCCATTTGACATCACCAAGCTTCTTGATGAGTGTACAGACGAGGACAAACCATTCCTGCTTTGTTTCGTACCGTCCTGCCACTCTTCTTGCTTGGTGTTTGTTATTCCTAGCTTTGGTTCCCCTCTCTGGATTTATGTCAAAGCAGCTTCTAGAAAAACAAAGTAAAATAACAACAAAAATCAGTCTTTCAGGTGACAATCTATTAATACAGTATATACATTGACAGGCCATGATGTAAACAGTGGGCCGTTTTTAGCCCGGCTGACTGGCAGAATTTTGTTTAAATATGTCTAACAGTTTGAGGGGTAACATTAAATATATGCCAAAAAAGGCCAGTCAACATGCATTTAATAACACATTACATTTTTGGCTGGCCAATGCCAAGAGTTAATGTTGACAGTTGGTCTGTTATGTACTGTACTCACTCCCTAGGGACAACAACCGCCCACAGTTAACCTCATGATGGCCTGTCAACGAGTAACAGAGCCAATTATGTTTTGTTAAATTCTGAGGCTTTCACCGCCATGCCAAGGTTGTTTATAAAAAATAAAAAATAAAAATCTACTTTCCACTGTAATTGTTTGTGTGACATCAGTTTAAGCAGACTCTGTTTATTTTTGTGATTTCGATGAAGATCAGACCACATTTTCCTTCGGGTTCATTTACTTTTTCTTAACATAAAACATAGACGTGAAAACCAGAACAAATTTATTTTTCCCTCAGATTTATTGTTTTGACAGTTTCTAATGGCTTCAGTAAAAAATAAACTGCAGAAAAACGGGTGTCCTGCCAGATTGAAGTTAAAATCTTCTTTTAATCTTACCTTTCCTCTTTTATTTTGCTTTGTTTTACTGTGCTATGTGCAGCCAGGTTGGCATTGCAGATGATAATCTGTTCTCAATCAATCTGTATGAATAAAGGTTAAAAAAAAATCTTTGCATGCCCAGTTACACAGTAGTAAGTACTGTAAATTCCAAACACTACTCATTTGATTTTCATCAATTCATTTTACTTTTACATACATTATATTTTAACATATATGCAATTGTTTCCCGGGTCCTCATTATCATACAGGAAGATAAGTATATAACACTCTGAGCTGCTCTGTTAGGTTTTATAGTTACCGTAAAATCTGTTTTCATTTCCATTAGCATGTCTATGGATTTTTTTCATTACTGTATGTTAGCAATAAAGTAGCTGTTGTTTTGTTTAACGTATCAAGTTTTACAGTAATCTACAACTGGGAGGACAAACAACTTAAAGCAAGCTCATTTGGAGAATGGTTCGCTATCTGTCAAACGGCTCACAACCTTTCAGAGAGAAAAACAAATGGTACTAAAAAGACACTTTTAAGGCAATATATCGCAGTTTGTTGCAAGACCTGCAATGTGACTATTGCGCACATGTACATTGTGATGGTAACTCGAGAAATTACGGTATATGTGGAAAAGTTATTACCTATGGATGAATTCCAGCGTGCAAGCTGCACCTTGCCTAAACTGAAGATTAAAGTTGTAGTAGGAGAACAGCATAGCCAGCCCATCCAAAAACGACTTCCCTCACACAGTTGCTCATTCTCTGTGGTGACTTGTGGGAGTCATTGGGCCTGGGAAAAAAATATGACAAATTAGAAAAGTAACAATATAAATGTAAAAAAAAATAATAATACGACTGGTTAGCATGTCTGCCTCACAGTTCTGAGGACACAGGATCAAATCCGGCCTCGTCTTTTTGGAGTTTGCATGTTCTCCCCGTGCCCGCATGGATTTTCTCCAGGTACTCCGGTTTTCTCCCACATCCACAAAACATGCAAGGTAGGTTAATTGAAGACACTAAATTGCCCATAGGTGTGAATGTGAGCGTGAATGGTTGTTTTGTTTATATGTGCCCTGCGATTGGCTGGCGACCAGTTCAGGGTGTACCCCACCTCTCGCTCAGAGTCAGCTGGGATAGGCTCCAGCACGCCCGCGACCGTAGTGAGGATAAGCGGTACGGAAAATGAATGAATGAATGGCTCCCAGATAGCACCAAACATGTCTCTCTCGCTGCAGACCAAACCTTATCACAGGAGTTTGACATTATTAAGCCTCGAAGTGGATATAACACAAAATGTAATTTTACACACATTAGCGAGAAAAAAAATGTGGCTTAAATTACTTCCAGACACCCAACTGGCAAGTCATATTGAGGTGGCAGACGTCGAGGTAAAGTTGTCCAAATTGCTGGCTGGCAGGAAAATTTTTCTTTGCGGGGGAGGAAAACGATGATGGCTATCGGTACATTTTCCCCTCTCTTTTCTGTCCTTCTTCCCATGATGCAATGCAGTTTACAGTACTATATAGTACTTCATAATAAAAACTATCTGGTCCAATTTTAAAGCAAATGCTTCCAATTTTACAGCAAAGGCTTACAGTGTATAATTCATTTTCTTGTAGTATCACATGTTACAGTAACCAGTATGTGTACTTCACTATTCAGTGAGTACTCTAATTAGAACAGTCTATCTGTGAAGCCTTTGAATAGAAAGTGCAATATCGACAATGATTACCCATACAGCCACTGATACTGTCTTTGTGACCATCACTTATTAGAATTCCCATTGTGCTTTCAGAAGGACAGGCAACACGCTAATAACAATGTAAATGTATGTATTTCTTTATGCGGTATTAATTATTTTGATGTCAAGGTATCATTCAGCAGATGTGGCCTTGTTGCCTGAGGTTAAATTAATGAAGGTAACGCAGACCAGATAATCATAAATTAATTAGTATTACTCGTGAATTAAAATAATAATCAGATTAGTGCGGATATTATGATACTATGCATAATTCCAATTATTCATAAAGAAACTGCCACTAAATATACTACAACACATATCCAGTATTGATATATAAAATGTTAAAAGTAAAATAAATGTACAATTTGTTTTATGGCTGTGAATGGTGGTATTTGTGGATAGCATTGCCTCACAGTCAAGAATGCAACCCTATGGGGGGCAGATGAAGCCAGTGTAAACTGTAGGCCGGATAAATGCAGAGGGTTGTGTCTGGGAGGCCATCTGTCTTATAACTTTGCCTAACAAATATGAGCATTCATCCAAAAAATTCCATACAGGATCAGTTATGGCCCGAGTTAACAACTTCCGCCACCGCCGCCCTGTAGGTTAACAGGGACTATTGACGAACAAGAGGCAGAAAGCGGGTTCTTAGGCAGAAAGAGAAGAGGAAAGCAGAGAGCCTGGAACTGAATGTGGGGACTTTGAATATTGGGACTATGACAGGAAATGCTAGGGAGTTGGTTGACATGAGGCGGCACGGTGGCCGACTGGTTAGAGCGTCAGCCTCACAGTTCTGAGGAGCGGGGTTCAATCCCCGGTCCCGCCTGTGTGGAGTTTGCATGTTCTCCCCGTGCCTGCGTGGGTTTTCTCCGGGCACTCCGGTTTCCTCCCACATCCCAAAAACATGCATTAATTGGGGACTCTAAATTGCCCGTAGGTGTGAATGTGAGTGCGAATGTTGTTTGTTTGTATGTGCCCTGCGATTGGCTGGCAACCAGTTCAGGGTGTACCCCGCCTCCTGCCCGATGATAGCTGGGATAGGCTCCAGCACTCCCGCGACCCTAGTGAGGAGAAGCGGCTCAGAAAATGGATGGATGGATGGATGGTTGACATGATGATTAGGAGAATGTTAGCTTTATTGTGTGTCCAGGAGAGCAGGTTGAAAGGCACTATTCCTGAAAGTTTAGGGGCTGGGTTCAAATTATTTTACCATGGTGTAGATGGAAAGAGAATTGGAGTACGGATTATTTTAAAGGAACAGTTAGCTAGGAATGTCTTGGAAGTGAAAACTGTCAGGTTGAACGATGAGGCTGAAAATTGAAATTGAGGGTGTTATTTTTAATGTAATTAGTGGTTATGCCCCACAGGTTAGATGTGAAGGAGGAATGAAAGAGAAATTTTGTAAGGAGCTAGACGAATATTATTTTTTCATTTATCTGTGGCACCCAAAATCACGATCACGATTAAAATTTGGTTCATTGTGCAGCCTTAGTCAAGGGCGTATGAGGGCAGCAGAACAGTGGTGAGGTGTGCTGTAGGTATGACAGAGGAGTTTAAAGGTGGAGGTGGGACTGTATCATGGATCAGCCCTGAGCCCCTTCCTGTTGGCAGTGGTGATGGATAGGCTGTCAGATGAGGTTAGATTGGAATCCACACGGACCATGATGCTCGCAAATGACATTGTGATCTCCATGAAAGCAGGGAGCAGGTGGAGGAACAGTTAGAAAGGTGGAGGCATGCACTGGAAAGGAGAGGAATGAAGATTAGCTGAAGTAAAACAGAATATACTGTATGTGTACCTCAGCTTTGTCCATTCTGCGGTGAGTTTCGAATATTCTCTGAATGTGAGGTTAAATGGTTTAACCCAGGTATGATGATTGTGAATGTGAATGGCTGTCTTTCTGTCCCCTGTGATTGGCTGGCAACCAGACCATGATGTACTCTGCCTTTTAGCTCACCCGTGATCCTGAGCATGTTTCCACAATAGATGGATGGGTGTGTGTTAAACATTTTAGGAGAGTTCATAATGTATTTCATAACATTTGGTTTAAAATGGACCCAAAAGAATCGACATGGGGCGATTGTGGGGTTTCGGGGCGCCTCGGTGGGGCCGGTGGACGTGTTCCGTCTGCCGGACTGCTCTCGGGTGGACTCCTGGGCCCGACCACGCCTCTTGATTGATTGGGTGGGGTCCTCAGCCTCCGCAGTGCAGGCACAGCAATTACAAGACACTTCTGTCAGTCATTGTGTATGTGAATGAGTGTCAATTCACTTGAGTATGTCCGCAGGCAAACACACTGGATGTGGGGCCACTCACCTATTGCGACAAATAACTCATGAATATGCGAATTGCTTGGGTATCCCCTCACTCACACTCTGGTCCTATGGACGTTTACATTTACATAACCACTCCCACCATACTTAAGTTGTACAGCCGGTTTCACGACCCTTGTCCTGCATGCTTCCTCTCCTCTCCTTGTCCTGTCCTATCTTGTCCTGTCCTTCCCTCACAAGGTGTACCACTACTGCCCCATGCAACACCCATACCTAATGTGTCATTGTTCTAGGTATATAAGGATTTACTTTTTTCATCTTAGTTAGTGCTTTGTCTTTTGTCTTCTTTTCTCACTCCCCTCGAGAAACCTGTTTGACTGATCGACTCGGATTCTCAATAAAGAAACCACAGCCACAGCGGCAGCTTAAAAACTCCACTGTGACACAGTAAAACTGTTCTGGCATAAAAGGGATACAGATCCTCCTTTCTGCTTGACCTAACAGGCAAACAGGACAAGAAAATAAATAAATTTTATTACCTCAGCAACCTGGCGCATCTTGTGGGGCAGTATCCCGGCTTTGTACTTTTTGACTACAAAAAAAAAGATGTAAACATCTAATAGGATGTAGTGGCACACTTAATAAAGATGTAAAAGAAGATGATGTGGCACAATGATGTGCTTTTTTAAATTCAGTTTTGTTCTTGTTATAATGAGTTATGCATACAGCTATGTGACAAATTGCTCTCACAAGTAGATGTTCTGCTCTTGTATCCTGTGCTGTTGTATAGCTGTTTGAGGGAAAAAAGACCCATTAGTTCTTCAACACAGCTGATAAAACATGATTTATAGAAACTTCTTACAGCAGGATGTAAACTATGAAACATTTCCTCCTTAGTGTGACAGATTGCCACTATACTGTAGTCATTTTAATGTAGTGTATATGCATCACTGAGCGCACCCATTCCCAAGACAGAGGACAACTCTAGTATAAATAAAAAAAATCTTAGAATTATGAGTAAAGACAAAAGTTTGACAGTGAATTCATTTGTTAGAGAAATACTTTGAAAACACTTGTTCATGTTCCTTTTAATGCCAGGACTTTCTCACCCTTCCAAAACGTCAAACTCATGAAGAAATACATTGTCTACCAAGATAAAGCAAGAGCATCAACCTCTTTCTTTTATGATACTATTTACAGTATGTCAGAGGTTGTTCTGGAAAAAAATTTAATTGGCTCTGTAGAAAGTGGATTTAAGTAAAAGTGTGTGTGTACTGTTTGTGTATGTGCAACAATTCATTAAATCTTCTGTCTTGAATAAATGCTTCCTTTTATGAGACATTCTCATTAGCATTATATTTTCCTTTTTTTCCCTGAGCTTCAACATGTACGCACACACACATACCACACATACACGCCACCCTGTCATCTTGTTAAACATATCTTTTTTTTTTAAATCTGTTCCGGAAATTGTAAAGATTCATCCTTCAGATAGTCTTCCTTCTCACTTCCTTTTTATCATCTTTTCCACTTCTATCTCTACTCCATTGTCTGCCAGCAGCTCAACCTCACGCACTTCATCCTAGCTTTCGTCCTGAGGATTACGGTGAAATAGATCACGGTGAGGGAGCGTTTCAGTATACAGTAAAGTGAGCACGATGAGCAGAGGACAATCAATGGAGGAGAAAGGAAAGAGGAGCGGGGTTTATTTGTGGCAAAGTTGAAGTAAAGACGGGAAGGGAAACAGTGCATGCAATGAATCTATTGTGCGTTAAATATCTCAGTCGCTAGTGGTCATTGGTGTTACGGTTTCTCTTGCTGTCATCCCAAATTCAAAAGCGTTCAATGGAGTCAAGGGCAATTATGCAGGACATGCACATCCAACACAGGAGTGTTTTACCTTTTACTTAAGAATACACTGTAAAGGCGCCCTGTACAAATATATAGTTTTCCATAACCACACAAGTAGTAACTATTCTCTTATAAATACATCAATAAATAATTATACAATGTAAATTATTCATGTAGACTTAACATACACTATATACTGTAGAATACAATTATCAAATACAATTATGCAGCTAGTTATACCACTTTTTTATTCTGGGAAGATTGCTTCTATGTCACTCAACCGTCAAATAGAATATACAGTATTATTTGATTTTCTATCTATATTATTCAGCAAGCTAATTTGTAGTTCATACAGAATTGTCACGATTAGGGTTTTTGAAGGCGAGGAAGGCAAGGCAAAAACATGGAGGACCCAAGTGCAGGGAAGCACGGAGACAAAGTAGGAGTGCAGGAGTCTCAAAAAATTATATTTAATTTCCAAAAAAAGGCAAACAAGGAACATGGAAAAAGCAAACTAAACAAAGTCCCACAACTGATAACCAAATTAACAAAGAAACACTTGAATAAACCTAAAACTTAGTGATGGGCAAATCATGGAGCTCGTATCACTCTTACTGAAGTGGAGTGATTCGAAACGCTGTGTCGGAGCTTGTATCAAAACACCAGTGTCATGTGACCGATGACGTTCGAACGTCATCGCTGTCACGTCATTCCTTCAAAATGTTTCGAAACTTTTCGTTGGCTCATAGTTTTTCAGTGCGTGCCATTGGCTCATGGAGTTTCATTTATTATTTGGGTTAATCTGGAATGTGTTTTAGAGTATGGCGGTGAGCATCTGCATATTTTACTGTAATGTTGATATAATCATTATTTGGTATGAATGAACAAAACACCTGAATGACCATACAGACTTTTCTGAACTTTCACTGCTGTCATGGGAAACGGTGTCAGTGCTTCAGTCGTGCTCTTTAGAGGTTGCTATAGCTTTAGTTGTCCACCAGATGTCACCGTCACTGAAGCCTTGAAGTGTTTAATTTTTTTCGGCACAATTGTTAGGCAAGCCTCAGTGCTTCATGAGGCTTCACTTGCCCACCACTACTAAAACCGAAAACAAAACATGACTGGTGAAATAACTGAGCGACAACTGCCGACTATGACGTGGCACAGACACGATGACACCTGACAACGACAATGAACTAACAAGAAATGAAAGAAACCAGGGAACCAAATACAAACAGATCGACGAGACTACGAGGAACACCTGGAGAAGACACCAGTGACTAGAGTGAGCTGATTGGTCGACACAAGGTAGAAGGTTGATGAGTACAGGTGGACGTAATACCTAAATGAGCACACACGACGTGAAAAACATGGAACACAGGAAAACATGAAACAAAAACCAAACACAACCCAAACACAGACCATGACAGAGAATGACATTTAGCATGTTAGGATTGGAATTGATGCTACCATTTGCTTTCCGAGGGGATAAATAGTTCCAAAGTAACTCAAAGAGAGCAAAGAGAAAATAATGACACTTTCTATGGACAGTCATTCACACATATTGTGCATCTTTTTGCAATGCACTTTCCTTACTGTTAATTCTTGACTTTTTCTATACTGATCTATACCACAGTTTGGTATAAAAAATAAATGAATGTGGGTTTGCTTCTGACCCCCCCCCCCCCCCCCCCCCCCCCCCCCACACACACACACACACATAAATTAAACATAAAAACAATCATTAATTGCTTGTGCCGTTCAGGGTCAGGGTATGTTGGCATAATGTCTCAATATAAGGGGAAAAAAAACAACAACACTAGTCTTCCATGATAAATTACTAACACTATTACCAATATTGCCAGTGCTGTATACAGATCATTGGCAGATAAGTAAAATTGCTCCTTAGGGCTGTTGGCACATTAACTACAAAAAAATACAAATCAGTCAGTGTTCTCAGTTTAATTGAACGCACGTACAATGTTGACAGTTGTGTATTCCTAAAAGTGCATTTGTGAAGTAATCTTGTTTGTGACTTAAATTTAGCCTTTATGTTATAATCACACATGGCAAAGGATAGCAAGAGCATTGTTAGCAATTGGGACCAAGATTACTGTTTAATAGCAACCGAGGCTCACGATGATGTGGCCATTATGTTGGGACTGTTAAGTTTTACCAAACGTATGGCGTGAGATGTGTTATGACCATAATACATTTCAATGTCTGTTCTGCTGTACAAAGGAAATCACGATATTATTCATTCTACTGTAGATACTGTTTTTACATGCTGTTCCACATAACGGCTGCAGATGACGGTAGTGTGTTTCAACTCTTGCCAACTGTCAAAACAAATCAAGAGGAAGAAGACGTTTCCGCCATCTGTGAACTCGGAGTACTAATGCTTAAAATACACTGACAACAAAGCAATGTGCTTCCCTCATCATGTGCCCAAAAACTTAAAAAGACAGGCACAGACAGTATATACACCAAAATATTTTATAACTTGATTGTGGCCATCTGTCAATTTACTTTGTGCAGATTCAGTGATGGAAAAAGTCTGTTTGTAAAATTGGTGCAACTGTGCTGTGAGGCAATTTTTCTGATACAACAATTACCTTTTAGTTTATATGCCTCACAGTTTTGAGTACCAGGGTTCAAATCCCGGCCTCGTCTGTGTGGAATTTTCTTCGGGCACTCCGGCTTCCTCCCAAAATATAGGTTAAGGTCTCTAAATTGCCCGTAGGTGGGAATGTGAGTGCAAATCATTGTTTGCTTATATGGGCCCTGCGATTGGCTGGCGACCAGTTCAGGGTGTACCCCACCTCTCGCCCGAAGATAGCTGGGATAGGCTCCAGCACGCCCGTGACCCTTGTGAGAATAAGCAGTACAGAAAATGGATGGATGAAATATTTAACAGCATCGATTTGGTTTTGTCTGCTGCACATTGGTGCAATATATAGCCGTGCTGTGTCATATCGAGCTTCCCGGTTGTATCTGTATTTGAATTTGGCTTGTCCCTGTGCTTGTGAGGATTCCTCACAGTCCAAAAACTCTTCTGTTGTATAAATGACAACAGGTAGATACACAGGTTTATTGCACCTTCTGTCATCTAATGGAAGAGCATTTAATTGTTCTGTCTGTCACTATACATTGCTGGGATAGAAAGATGAATAAACACAAATTTGCAATTAATGAATAAAAATGTTAGGGCAAATAAAATTGGATGATCTCTCACTTCCACTACTGTGCCAAAACACCTTGGCTGCGAAACACTGCTCAAAATTGTGATTGTGAATACAGTGAAACCTCGGAACTTAATTGGTTCCGTGACCCCGTTTGTAGCCCGAAGCGTTCTTAACCTAAGGTAATATTCCCCATTGAAATGAATGGAAATGCAGTTAATCTGTTCCAACCCCATAATTAAATTGGACTTAACTTTTTGCATCAGTGTGTGGTCAAGTGAAAACACACTATTTTAAAGAAATAAAACACTAATAAATATGATAACAGTATATTGCTCATTAAGTTTAACGAAGGAAGGTAAAAGGGAAGTCTACAGTTCCTCATTGAAGAAGTGCCTTCTTCCATAATAACACAGGGAAATTCTGATTTAGGTGGGGTTTTTTTCACACAACAAACCGATCCAGGGAAATATCTTTTTCTGTGCAGAGAAATAAAAAAATCAGACAGTGGGACGTCACATTGTCATTGTCTTCTGTTGGCCAATTTGCTGCACATTTCTTTTGATGATTTTTTATTGCCTCGCTCACGCTATCACCAGCGAGGGGTTTCTGAGTTTTGTCATTCGAATAAAGATCAAAAAACAACATTGCGTGACGCACACTCAATGAAGGTTGCACAACGCACAGATATTTCTGCTCATCTATGGAAATGGGCTTCCGAGCACGATCTTTCGCTGTTTCCCTTTTATCTTGTGTGCTATTCTACAGTTCAGCCCTCTGCTTGGCTGACTGTGCATATATACTTCCACCGAGCGAACACCTCCATAGAGCGTTATTTCGACGTGATCACTCCAACATTAACCGTTCGTTGTTTGGATGAAAGAGACACTACAATTCAATAAATAACATACATACTGTAAATAGTATTTTTGACAAAAATAAATGCAGTCCGGACTTTCTTTTTACAACAACAATTACACACGCTATTAGATTTGCGGCGGCACGGTGGCCGACTGGTTAGAGCGTCAGCCTCACAGTTCTGAGGACCGGTGTTCAATCCCCGGCTGTGTGGAGTTTGCATGTTCTCCTCGTGCCTGCGTGGGTTTTCTCTGGGCACTCCGGTTTCCTCCCACATCCCAAAAACATGCATGAATTGGAGATTCTAAATTGCCCATAGGTGTGAATGTGAGTGTGAATGGTTGTTTGTTTGCACAACCAACCAAGATGGCGCCAACCAGTGTGGTCGCCTCGGTAACGCGCTCTCTAGTATTGTTTTTGTGTTTTTAGTCCGTCTTTGGAGACCTTACACGACTCACTTACACAAGGGGAGACCTGCTAACCATCAAGGAGGCTACTCCGGACTTTCTGTCACCAACTCAGTTTTTTCCCCCGAGTTACACACCGGAGCGGCGTCCGCGGTTTTCGGTGCATGGAGACGGAAGCGGCGCCACAGAGGGAAGCGAGCCGGCATTCAGGTGAAACTCCGCAAGAGAGGACACAGATTGTCGTTCCCGTCGATCCACCTCGCGAATGTACGCTCCCTACCCAACAAAATGGACGAGTTTCATCTTCTGTTAAAGACCAGTAAAGACTTCGGACGTTCCACGGCCATGTGCTTCACGGAGACCTGGCTTTGCGACGCTGTACCCGATGGCGCCGTCATGCTTCCCGGCTTCCACATTCATCGAGCAGACCGCGACATGGAATCATCGGGGAAAACAAAGGGCGGCGGGATATGCCTCTATATCAACGAAAAATGGTGTACGGACGTCACGGAGCTCAGCACACACTGCAGCCCGCATTTGTAGTCGCTGTTTTTGAACTGTAAACCATTCTACTCGCCACGTGAGTTCGCATCATTCATACTGGCTGGAGTCTACATTCCGCCTCAAGCTAACACGAACACCGCATTGCTAACGCTCGCCGAACAAGTCAACGAAATTGAAAAAAAACACCCGGACTCACCCCTCATTATTCTCGGGGACTTTAACAAAGCTAAACTCAACCACGAACTCCCTAAATACAAGCAGCACATCGACTGTCCTACCAGGGAAAATAATACTTTAGACCACTGCTACACTACGGTAAAAAACGCATACCGTGCTATACCTCGTGCAGCCCTGGGCTCGTCTGATCACTGCTTAATTCACTTAATACCGACGTACAGGCAAGAACTTAAATGCGCGAAACCTACAGTGAAAACAGTGAAAAAGTGGACCAATGAAGCCAAGATGGAACTTCAAAGCTGTTTAGACTGCACAGACTGGAGTGTCTTTGAAAATTCAGCTGGCAGCCTGGATGAATATACGGACACTGTTACATCCTATATCAGTTTCTGTGAAGATGTGTGTGTACCAACAAAATCATTTCGCACATTCAACAACAACAAGCCGTGGTTCACTGCTAAACTTAAGCAGCTTCGCCAAGCTAAGGAGGATGCATATCAGAGCGGGGACGGGGCCCTGTATAATCGAGCTAGAAACCAGCTGACTAAAGAAATTAACATTGCAAAGAAGAACTATGCAGCAAAGTTGGAAAAACAGTTTAGCGCAAACGACTCAAAATCAGGCTGGCATGCATTCCAATCATTGACTAATTACAAGCGAGGATCCCCCCAAGCTGAGAACAATAGCACACTAGCCAACGACTTGAATACCTTCTACTGCAGATTTGAAAAGGACAGTTTCACACCCCACACCCACCCGGCTACACCACCGAACACAATCACACCTCTGACTTCTGCGTTAACCATCCATGAACAGGATGTGAGACGCATCTTCAAACAACAAAAGATTAACAAAGCGGCAGGCCCGGACCATGTTTCTCCATCCTGCCTCAAAGTCTGCGCGGACCAGCTCGCTCCAGTCTTCACTCAGATCTTCAATAGATCTCTGGAACTGTGTGAAGTTCCATCCTGTTTCAAACGCTCCACCATCATTCCAGTCCCCAAGAAACCTGCAATCTCGGGTGTGAATGACTACAGGCCTGTTGCCTTGACATCTGTGGTCATGAAGTCCTTTGAACGTCTCGTGCTGGACCACCTCAAGAGTGTCACAGGTCCGCTGCTGGACCCCCTGCAGTTTGCCTACCAAGTGAACAGGTCTGCGGATGATGCAGTCAACATGGGACTGCACTTCATCCTAGAACACCTCGACAGTGCAGGGACCTACGCGCGGATCCTGTTCATGGACTTCAGCTCAGCGTTCAACACCATCATCCCTGAACTCCTTTCATCCAAGCTTCTCCAGCTCAGCGTCTCACCTGCCATCTGCCAGTGGATTTACAGCTTTCTGACGGGCAGGACACAGCAGGTCAGGCTGGGGGAGGCCACCTCATCCACACGCAGCATCAGCACTGGGGAGAGGACACAAGGTTCTGTCCTCTCTCCGCTGCTCTTCTCTCTCTACACGAACGACTGCACCTCAGCGAACCCGACTGTCAAACTCCTGAAGTTTGCAGATGACACCACTGTCATCGGCCTCATCAAGGACGGTGACGAGTCTGCATATTGACAGGAAGCGAAGCGGCTGGAGCTGTGGTGCGGCCGACACAACCTGGAGCTGAACACGCTCAAGACTGTAGAGATGATCGTGGACTTCAGGAGGCATCCTTCGCCACAGCTGCCCCTCACGTTGTCCAGCTGCCTTGTGTCAACCGTCGAGACCTTCAAGTTCCTGGGAATTGCAGTCTCTCAAAACCTGAAGTGGGCGACCAACATCAACTCCGTCCTCAAAAAGGCCCAGCAGAGGATGTACTTCCTGCGGCTTCTGAGAAAGCACGGCCTGCCACCGGAGCTACAGAGACAGTTCTCCACAGCGGTCATCAAATCAGTCCTGTGTTCTTCCATCACAGTCTGGTTTGGTGCTGCTACAAAAAAGGACAAACTCCGACTGCAACGGACAATCAAAACTGCTGAAAGGATTGTCGGTACCCCCCTACCCATCATTGAGGACTTGCACGCTGGCAGAACTAAGACAAGGGCGTGCAAAATCCTCTCGGACCCTCCGCACCCCGGTCATCAGCTCTTCCAGCTCCTTCCCTCAGGTAGGCGCTGCCGATCAATGCAAACTAGAACTCGTAGACAGTCGTGTGTGTGTTCCGGGTTTTGTCTTCCCCCCTGTTTCACACACACCTGCTCCTGTGAGCATCTTCACCACCTGTGCCTCGTTCACCCTAATTACCTATTGTATTTAACCTCGTGTCTCATTCCCTCTCATTGCCAGTTCGTTGTAGCTTGTCGTCGCGTTCCAGCATTCCTTGTTTTCACGTCACATACTCACAGTAAGACTTGACCCTGTTCCGATTATCGACCTTGCCTCTTTGCCTCATGTTTTTGGATACTGTTGCCTTTCTTGGATTGCCTGCCTGTGTACCGACCTATGCCCGTCTATTAAACCTCTCTTTTTGGAAACTGTCCATTTGTTTTGGAGTCGTGCATTTTTGGGTCCTATCCCCTGTTCCGTTCATGACAGAAGACATTCCAACAGCTTCTTCCCTCTTGCGATCAACTTCTTAAACACTTGACCTACAATTCCATTACAACATGCTGGCAATTTTTTGACTTGAGTTCGTTGTCACATTTCTGTGGGGCCAATTATGTATTACTCGTGCACTCACTGTAGTTGTCTCGCCATGCTGCACGATTTGCATATACTGGCCACTCATGCCAGAGTAGCATCTGCTCCATTTGCACACCGATTGAGGAGTATCTGTAACATTTGCACAACCAACATTGTCCCAGATTATCGCACTACTCGTCACTAAAACCGCATACACTCCTTGAAGTCTCGGCGCCCTTTGCACAATGATCATTGCACCGGACTATTGCAATATTAGTCATTCGAACTGCTCTAAGTGCTAGAGGACTATGCATCTTTTTGCACAATTGTCAAAAAAATAAAAAAATAAAAATTTACCGGCATTACCAGATAACGAGCAACCCTTTACTGCTCAGTCAATGTCTTTCTGTCTCCAAAGTGTTCTGTAAATTGACTGTCTGTTGTCGTACTAGAGCGGCTCTAACTACCGGAGACAAATTCCTTGTGTGTTTTTTGGACATACTTGACAAATAAAGATAATTCTGATTCTGATGTGCCCTGCGATTGGCTGTACCCCGCCTCCTGTCCGATGATAGCTGGGATAGGCTCCAAAAATAATACGTAACTAGAGGCTGAGAAGATTTTGTACGTAACCCGAATTGTTCGTAAACAGAGTCGTCCGTATCCCAAGTCTCCGTTGTCTACCTTTCTGTGTGATTGATTGGCTAATATCCGGGATGTTTCCACCTCTTACTCTAAATCAGCTGTGATAGACTTCAGCTTTCCTTCATATTGACCAGTATAGTGTTATATAACATGTATGGAAAGAGGAATCAAATAATTTTGCTCGCACTCCTACATTGCCACCAGTAAACTGCTCTGATTTGGAGAAACAATGCTGTAGATCAGCAGCCAGTACTGCAGCACTTGTTTCAAAAGATGTGTGCCTACCTTATGTTTAATAGTTTAAAGGGCTATTCTAAACACATCAGACTTAAGTGAGAAAGTCAGCATATACAGTTTCTGAGAATGTGAACGACTTCAAATTCTATCGCTGTTAATGATATGGACAGAAACAATGTTTTATTATAGTGTGTTAAGGGAGCCGACTGGCAGAGTTGTTGTCAGCTGGGTGTGTTGACTGATGAGGTTACACCCAAGCATGAATAATGCAGCATACTTTGGGGTAAAGAAGAGAGAGATGTTGCTTCGTCGTTGGGTGACAAGTGAACAGATGGAGGAACGACGCTTAAGGATTTATGCAACGGCAGTGCATCCTTCTCTTTATCCTAACTATGCTTATGCTACTTCCCCTGCTTCATCCACTTTTTTATTTTCTGTCCTCTCATCTTTTTCTTTAAACGTCTTCAGTCATTCTTCCCTGCTGTCAGTTTCATCATTTCCCTCTCATGTCTTTCTGAAAGTACGTAAGGCTGCCACAGTATCCGTAAAGTGTCAGGTTGTGGGCTTGCACTCTGATATATATATATATAGGCGGCACGGTGGATGACTGGTTAGAGCGTCAGCCTCACAGTTCTGAGGACCCGGGTTCAATCCCCGGCCCCGCCTGTGTGGAGTTTGCATGTTCTCCCCGTGCCTGCATGGGTTTTCTCCGGGCACTCCGGTTTCCTCCCACATCCCAAAAACATGCATTAATTGAAGACTCTAAATTGCCCGTAGGTGTAACTGTGCGTGCGAATAGTTGTTTGTTTGTATGTGCCCTGCGATTGGCTGGCAACCAGTTCAGGGTCTACCCCGCCTCCTGCCCGATGATAGCTGGGATAGGCTCCAGCATGCCCGCGACCCTAGTGAGGAGAAGTGGCTCAGAAAATGGATGGATATATATGTATATATATATATATATATATATCCATCCAACACCGCTTATCCTGGTTAGGGTCGCGGGACGCTGGAGCCTATCCCAGCTGACTTCGGGTGAAAGGCGGACTACACCCTGAACTGGTCGCCAGTCAGTTGCAGGGCACATATAGACACAGACAACCATTCGCACTCACATTTACACCGTCACTGAGTGGGAACTGAACCCACACTGCCTGCACCAAAGTCAGGCGAGTGTACCACTACACCATCAGTGACATATATATATATATATATATATATATATATATATATAGCATGGCTGTGTAGGAGGTGTACTTGTTTCAAAGTTCATCATATCCTGCTAACCATAAGTCACAGCCATGCTGTCAATTTCAGAAGTATGATGGCTTTACAGTGTAGTCTTTCAAAAATATAAAGCTTTGTACACCATCCATTCATCCATTTTCTCCCATTTCTCCGAGGTTGGGTTGCCGGGGCAGTAGCTTTACCAGGGAAGCCCAGACTTCCCTCTCCCAAGCCACTTCATCCAGCTCTTCCGAGGGGATCCTGAGGTGTTCCCAGGCCAGCTGGGAGACACAGTGTGTCCTGGGTCGTCCCTGGGGTCTCCTCCCGGTGGGACGTGCCCAGAACACCTCACCAGGCAGGCGTCCAGGAGGCATCCCAATCAGATGCCCGAGCCACCTCATCGATCTCCTCTCAATGCGGAGGAGCAGTGGCTCTACTCTGTGTCCCTCGCGGATGACCGAGCTTCTCACCCTATCTCTCAGGGAGAGCCCAGACACCCTGCGGAGGAAACTCATTTCGGCCGCTTGTATCCGGGATCTTGTTCTTTCGGTCACGACCCACAGCTCGTGACCATAGGTGAGCTTCACCTTTCAGCTTAGCTTCACCACAACAGACCGATACAAAGTCTGCATCACTGCAGACGCTGCACCGATCCGGTCGATCTTCCGTTCCATTCTTCCATCACTCGTGAACAAGACCCCAAGATACTTGAACTCCTCCACTTGGGGCAGGATCTCATCCCGACCTCCAGAGGGCACTCCACCCTTTTCAGACTGAGGACCATGGTCTCAGATTTGGAGGTACTAATTTTCATCCCAGCTGCTTCACACTCGGCTGCGAACCGCTCCAGTAAGAGTTGAAGATCACACCTTGATGAAGCCAACAGATTATATTATATAAGAGAAATTATCGTAATGCATATATAGTATCTTTAATTTACACACAGCCATCAAATAGAAAACAAAAATGACTTCCTACAATTTTTCTTGCAAGGTAGTAGGGTTGGGCATCGAGAATCAAGAACCAATTGGAAACGGGACTAACATTCCATTTCTCCCAGAATCGTTCAAATTAAAACATTTCGGTTCCCAGTTTCGATGCCTACAGTCCGCCTACCCCAAGAAGAAAGTGGCGAAAACCAACAAAGAACGTGCACAAAGAGATGCTTGTGCCTCATGGCAGTGGCGAGCAAAAGTGTGTCTTAACTATGTTAAAATAAAGGACCAGTCGCTTCCGTGCAACACTTGGATTAAAATTATATTGTGCAAAGGAGGCTTTCACAATGTGTACAACTGTGACGCGTTCCCTCCAGCTCCGAGCCTCAGCCTGCACAGCGCACAACTTCAGTCAATTTAATTGAGTGCGTGAAACAATAAAATACATCAATGCCAACATTGAGGCAGCTAACAAGTTAAATGGTGGGTTACACTGTTGGTTATTAGCGTTTATTTTAGTCTTCAAACCAACGTAAGAGCTGATGACAGACAGAAAAATAAAATATAAATGATTTTACCATACTGGAAAGAAAGTAGAAAGAGTCACATTACAAGCTTAACATTGAGTTAAAACTTCACCAAAGGTCAAGCTAGCAATTTTACATCACAATGAATTGGGACATAATTCACAAAAACGTTGTCTCACAGTATCACAAACACTAACCTTGTGACTTATTGGTGGGTAGGTAAAGAAATCAACCTTTTACAGAGCATTCGGTTCCATGGCTCTTTTTCTTGTAGTGTCGTGTGTTATTTTTCGTGTCAAAATGCTTACTTCCAGTGCGTACCCTTCAAAATAAGGAAGTCAGGTTAAAATTTAAAACTTGACGTGATAAAACAAGCAAAAAACTATTTTAACAATGCTATATTTAACTTTTAGCTGAAACAATAATTAATGAATATTAAGTCAATTGGGGGGCGGCACGGTGGCCGACTGGTTAGAGCGTCAGCCTCACAGTTCTGAGGACCCGGGTTCAATCCCCGGCGCCGCCTGTGTGGAGTTTGCATGTTCTCCCCGTGCCTGCGTGGGTTTTCTCCGGGCACTCCGGTTTCCTCCCACATCCCAAAAACATGCATTAATTGGAGACTCTAAATTGCCCGTAGGCATGACTGTGAGTGCGAATGGTTGTTTGTTTCGATGTGCCCTGCGATTGGCTGGCGACCAGTTCAGGATGTACCCCGCCTCCTGCCCGATGACAGCTGGGATAGGCTCCAGCACGCCCGCGACCCTAGTGAGGAGAAGCGGCTCAGAAAATGGATGGATGGATGGATGGATGGAAGTCAATTGGGTTAGTTCTACACACATTGCCTTTTAGTTCATAGGTTTGACATTGATAATGGTTATAACGAACCCCGAGTAAAATGTTCATTTTAGTTTATGCTGCGGGCTGCAAAGAAAACGGGTATTCCTATTTTGGACACCCTTTATTTAAACCATGCAAACGTTTTTGACCCAGGCCCCTAAAAGAATCGGAATCGAGAATATTTTGGAACCGGAATTGAAATGAGGAACCAGAAACAGGACCTCAAATTCAGATGATGCCCAACCCTACAAGGTAACACCACAAAGTTGCAGCAAGAAATATTTAAAAAGTATGACGGTGAACCACTGAGAGTTCGAGAAGCATATTAAACTGCTGAATGGTTCCATTGTTGGGACAGTCTTTAGGACCAAAGAAGGAGTGATGTTTAACCCAGCACGTCATTTGATTGGTCTGCTGAATTGAAATGCCACATGAAATAATCAAAAATTAACTAGGCAGGTGGATGAAGACAATCAGTCACCAAATACCCGTTGGCAAAGTTGCACATACTTATTCCCCTTTTGGACACATTTTATGATCTAATTACATAACTTTCCTTTGATCTGGACATTTTCATCTGGGTCACATACAACATTCACTACACACTTTCCTCCAAAACCTTATTGTTGTGAGTCAATAAATAATGTCTATATATCACTTTTCATAAAGTAAAGATCAATTGTTTGTTTTTCCTCCCCCACAATATCAAAGTGTCACTTTTTAAGAGGATATATTATGGAAAATTGACTTTGAACTAGAACCTGTCGATAGATAGTCAGCCGGACCTGAGTTAAGATGGACAAGAAAAGACAACAAAAAAAAAGGGTGGTGCTGAGAAGTTGAGGGATAAAAAACAGAAATCCCATCACACATAAGAAAATAACGGAGTTATTTGGCGGTCGTTTGAGTTTGACTGTTGCCAGCACAAGCCGCGGGGAGCCTGGCCCTCAACAGCTGGATATCGACAAACATGAAAGAACTAGTGATATAATGGTAAGTTATATTTGAAACTTCGTGATGCTTTAGGTGAAAATGCTTATTTGGCTAACATTAGTTTGCTTGCTAATGGCGAGAAGTGCCAACTATAGCCTCGCCCTGTTCGCTGCCTGGGACTACATTTCACGGAGTTCTATATTAGCATCCTTCAACGACCAAATATTTGCTATATTTGTCAACCTGCTTACTGATAATTTTATTTTATGGTTGAAATCAACCTGTTACTGTCTTTGAGCTAACTCTGCTACTAAGTGAATATGAATTAATAAATAGCTTATTAATTAGTCTGTACATACCCCATCATATATACATGGGTTCATCAGCAATCACAACAATCAGTAATTTCATTCTCGAGTGTGTATTAGGAAATGAGAAAAATGAGAATGAGAAAAAACTGCAATATTACAATATGACTTGTGATAAATAAACGTGTATAGCTACAAGATATAATTTGTTACGACGTCTTAATTAGCTTTCTCATTTCTCTTAGTTCAGGTTGTCTTGGTTTTGTGTGCATGTCAACATCTCTTGATGATGAACATTTGATAAATTGTGCAGCCTTATTCTGTTTGCATCTGGCTTAGTCAATCCCTTCCACAAAGGATGTCATGTGAGTAAAACTTCAATAAGGTGTATATCCATCTTTTGTTGTCTCTCAATCATAGGCCAGCATGCATGTTCCAGAGGGGAGTCCTGAGAGGACTGTGACCCTCAAATTGTCTACAGTTCAATGATTGTCAAAGTGTGGTATGGGTACCACTATTGTTACGCCAGCTCCCTCAATTGGTATGTGACAATCCCTGAGTTAAATGTTGAAAAGGTAAAAAATGTTACAGTGGCTTAAACTTTTTTTTTTTTATGTAGCACAGTTGTTGAGTACAGTTCAATTGTATATAACTTTTAAGTTTAGTACGGTTGTATTTAAGAATTTTCTTAAATCATCAATCTCAAAGAAGTCTTTGTTTTCAAATATTTATTGAGGTACAATTTTTATTTTACGTTTGAGTTCAATGTATTTGAATAAAATTCATGACTTATCTACATTAGACTGTATTTAAGAACACTGTTAATGTTCAAAGTGTGTATAATGTTACAGTGGCTGATAATATTAAATATACTTTTTAAGAAAGAAACCTCTGCCTCGTTGTAAATGAACACTGACTATGACGCTGCTGTATTTTTATGTTGGTCATTCTGGTAGTACTTGGTGATCCAAGTATTTTTGGAGGTTGTACTTTGTGTGAAACATTTGAGAAGCACTAATCTACATCAACCACTTCAACTCGGCCTCTTCCATTTAAAAGCAACACAATGTTGAGTACTTTATATACTGTAGTGTCATGCCGGTTCCATGTACCTTGCATCTCTTCTAGGACCAGTAAAGGGGGGGATATCCTGGGTATGTAGATAGTAGTCCTTACTCCATTCCTTTTGTCTATGTTTATATTTTTCATTTTAGGTTTTTGAGGTTATTAACTACTCCATGAATTATGGTCATAAGCGCATCAAATTCATCCATCCATCCATTTTCATTTCCGCTTATCCTCATTAGGGTCGCAGGCTGCTGGAGCCTATCCCAGCTATCTTCGGGCGGGAGGCGGGGTACACCCTGAACCGGTCGCCAGCCAATCGCAGGGTACATACAAACAAACAACCATTCGCACTCACATTCCCACCTATGAGCAATTTAGAGTCTTCAATTAACCTACCATGCATGTTTTGGGATGTGGGAGGAAACCAGAGTACCCGGAGAAAACCCACGCAGCCACGGGCGAGAACATGCAAACTCCACACAGGCGAGGCCGGGTTTGAACCCCGGTCCTCAGAACTGTGAGGCAGATGTGCTAATGTCGTTCATCGTGCCGCCAATGCATAATATGTCTCCTTTAATATTTTAATCCAAACGCTATAGTTGGTCCACCACCTCTCGACTGTCAAATCCTTAAAAAAAGAAAAAAGCTGGTCCATTTTAGCCAATAAAGGGAAATCATGCGAACATTATAAAAATGGGACAAAATAATAAAAAAGTGAAAAATGCCCTTTTATATGAATGAAATCAAATCGTGCTCAGTGATAATAAATGCTTTCTTGATTTTCTGAGAGGATAGGAAGCCCTAAGTGTGTTTTTCTACATCTAATCCATGAATGAGTCTGCAGCTCTTTTGGTATGTTTTGCAACTTTGCCATTTTTCTTTATTTTTTCATAAGTTAAGTGCTTTTACATTGAGGTGCAGCCGAGGTCTTGTACTGCTCACTTTCATACAATCCAACTCAGATCAAATAAGTATACCGTTTTCAACACAACTACTTTTATGAGATAAGCTAGACTTTCGGCATAATTAATCTTTGTATTGATTCTCATGGACAAGAAAGAAGATCAATATGGAGAATTACAAATTACAAAAATTGACAGCTATACAGTCCTTTAGAGAGACCACATCTCAGCCTGCATTGAACTGCTTGAAGCTATTTGAAAAGCACAATAAAGAAAGTGCTGTAACAGCAGTATGTGCGTGTGGTGCAGTGCTAGAGTAGCAGAGTACCCGAGGCCACAGCTTTCCTCGGGAGAATTTGAATTGACTGATCTCGCAACAGCTTCCTGTCCTTTAATGGCGAATGTATGGTAGAACAATAAAATAAAATAAAAAAACAATGCAACAATTCTTTTTGTACTCAATGTGTATAAGTATGCTATTAAATGTTTGTAAGAAAACATGACGTTGATATGTGGTTGCCCAGTCAGCAAACATACGTTGCACCAATGTTGGCCTTAGGTAGGCACTATGCTAACGTCTGACAAGCATGGACCAGAAAGCGTCTGATTTTCAGGTTCATTTAATGGCTCAGCAAAGTCAGTTTTGTGTCGGCTCGACTGGGCAATCCCGACCTGCTGTTGTGTGGGCAGGAACTTAGCCGTCTGAGCACAGCGGCTGCACATTGTACATAGCTGCATTGACTGAAGCACCAGAACACAGTTCGCCACCAGCATTTTTCAGGTATTTCAATTAAATTAGTAGAAAATGACAATGTTGTCACAGATAATGAAGTTGTGAGTTAGGAACAAACCGAGTGTGCCAAGAGCCCGTATCCCGGCTGCCAGCTTTACACACGTATTAAAGGTAACGGGACCAGCTATAAATGGCGGAGATTAGTATAGAATAGAATAGTACTACTGAATACTAATCAGTCTGTATATGATTTACCAACCAGCAATGTTTTGTGATAATTCTTTAATTATGGAAATGATTTGCCTTTCATTTCTACCAGTGTTTCCAAAAAAATTTATTGTGGTGTAACTGTGTTGGTTTGCTGGTGAGCTTTTATTTTGAAGGGCGTCCAGGTTACTGGAAACGTGCGGCAAAGATCGCTGAGTGTTACCGAAGGTACGGGAAGTACGGAGTTGGGTTGGTGACGTTGTCAACAAAAGACTTGCAATGTATCAGACTTCTTGAAATATATAAATATGAAATAGATATTGTTTATTGTTCATGAACTCTTTCTCATTGTATTATTCTCTTGTTTTTGCTGGAGATCTGTAAATAAAGTTTCTTTAACCTGAATTATGGGTCTTCATTATAAACAAACATGGAATTAGGTTGTTGCGACATCAGTGTGATGTTTGCTCTCTGGGTGGGTAATGAGGCCTTGTGTTGGTTGTAACCCTTCAGTAAGTTATTTTTTTTAAACTAGGGCTGTGAAAAGAAATCGACTACAAAAAATTGGCTGATGCAAACATTTCTGCCTCGAGGCAATCAAAATATTAATAAATGCATATTTGCACCGCCCGGAACCAACCACTTTCCATGTTTAACCATGTGCGTACAGTATGTAATGGGTTATAAAAATTCAGAATGAATACAGCTCACCATCATTCAAAATCAGTAGTAGCTATGACTTTGGTCTACAGGTGATGCAGTTTTGAACACTCCATGGCTACATTGGCTAGTTATTCACTTTGTGATATAAAGCAGGTTCAAAGCATTAAAATAATCCATTGCCATATACCTGTTATTGGAGCATGAGTATATTTTCTTGTAAATCCACCTTTTTATGTAGTATAGACAATATTGAAAGAGGATCCAAGCAGATATCCGCGTTTTGTTTCTAAATACATTAAATATGTTTGAAGATAAGTGCTAAAAACATATGCAAAGACATCACAATATAGTGCTGAATTGTTGCGAGATAGCTTAAGCATCTTTTTCACCGTTTGAATGTTCCTGATTTTGTGGGCGGGGCTAAAACATAGCCCCGTGACATCAAGGGGCTGGGGCAAATACTTTCTAGCGCGAGTTCCCTCTCCCACTTTATAAGTACAAAGTGACATCATTTCATTTGGCTGCTGTTCAGCTGTGAGTTAGCTTTGTTTAGCTTCCATAACAAGGTCCATTTAACACTCCAGCATGCAGTTAACAAACTAACGATGGCTACACCCCGAAAATGCATCTTCGCTGGATGCCTCAGTTTACAGAACAGCTCGGTGCCGATTTTTTTATGCTCTCAAAAAATTAGGAAATATAAAACCAACGGAGTGACTTTTTAAAGACACACGCAGATGGCGAGCTGAACAGTAACACCACCAGCCGACTCTGCAGTGCGCATTTTACCCGACAGATAGTTTTGTAAACTTTTACGAGAGACAACATGGCTTCGTAGGTAGAGTAATTTGATACTAGTGAATGGGGCAGTGCCAACTGTCTAACTACCTGGGCTTCCGTCTACTGTCCCTCTGCCGTCAGGTGCCGTGTTCGGCTGTGACATTATGTCACCAACAACGAGGGTAAGTTGAGTTGTGTGCTTATTTTTATGATTATAGTCCAAAATAACCATTCAATTTTCAAGTTGAGCCTGCTAACGTGATTTTACATCGTGTAAGCTATCAGCCCCTCAGTAAGTTTGATTCCTTTTGGCCATTCGGCACACCCACAGCATCTGGGAGCTGAGAGGTGGCCCTTATTATTCAAGTTGTGAAACCTGATTTTTTTTAACTTTGCGATTTGTTTCATTCAACCAAACTTGGTAGGCTTGTTAACATTACTCTTCTCTGTAGTGTGTCGAATTTACATGCCATTTTTTTGGGCCTGCTTAGTGCCACTTTAAATCCTCTCTGTAAAACTTTTGCCTTCTATTTTTCTCATAATTTTTCAACGAGAATGAGATTTTTTTTTTTTAAAGTAATTTTACAAATTTTGGTTACTTAGTTCAGTTGCTCCATAAAGTACTGAATTCTGATACTGATCCATGGCATCTGTTCTTGGGGGTCATTCGTACTTCTGAGAGTTTTGCCTAACATGACACAAGACATGATAACTCCAGTAATTAATGGGATGATAACTTCATCAATCATAAGGATTTTTACCTTTAAACTCTCTCTATTACATAAATTGTATGAGCATGAGTGTGTTTGTGCTCAGGTGGTGTTGTATGCCATTAAGTGAGTAAATGTGTAGACGGATGATAGTAAGGAAAGAAATACGTGCACACACGACCTCTATGCCCTTGCTGGCTCGGTCAATTCTCCTACCAGATTAAATTTACCCGACCTCGTCACGTTACGGTCAGTTTGTAATAAGCAATGTGAAAGGTTGTCTCAGTGAAGGCCATATCGAAGCTGCGTGTGCAAGACTTCAAATGCGTGTTTTCAATGAAGCTATTGAGCCTCTGAGATGTGATGAGATGTGAAGTGGTCCTTCACCATTTACAACACATAAAACACATAACGAGACTGACATTCGACATTCTCTACTCTGAACTCCATACGAACGTGTGCAGGACGACACACATACTATACACACAGAGATGCTAATAATAGTATGTACACACTGGCGACCAGTTCAGGATGGCAACCAGTTCAGGGTGTACCCCTCCTCTCGCCCGAAGGTAGCTGGGATAGGCTCCAGTATGCCCGCAACCCTAGTGAGAATAAGCGGTACAGAAAATGGATGGATGGATCTATTGTCGGGGAGTGTCAACACTATCATACTTTTTATACCCTCTTGTTTGCAATGCCGTGAGAATCTACTACCGTTTTTGCCTCTAATACCGAACTGGCTGGCGTCCCCTTGGCAAAGAATGCATCCAAGATGAGATATGGAGACGAAAGCCGGCGCGAAAGTTAAAGTTAGAGTGAGGACTGAATGGGACAAGTGATTTGAAGCACTCAATTTTTCCATTGATCTTCATGGGGAATGTGAGGTTACTTGCCAACAGACAAGAGGCAGCAGTTTCTAACGGCTATTAGAAACTGCAGTTGTTTGTTCACGCTCAGCATTTAACTGCAGCAGCCAATATGAGTGACATCCTGCACGCTGTGATCGTGAGATGACAATTTTAGCATCCCAGTGCCCTCATACTGCTCAGTGGAGACTTCAATCATGTTCCTGTTTCTTATCTACTAACTATTTCACACAACATGTAGGCTGTGCAAGAAGAAATTAAACTCTGGACCTCCTCAATGCTATTGTGAGGGGAGCATACATCTCTTTTCGTCTACCGCCACTGGGGAATCTACAACATGCCACCGACTGGTTTTATGTTTTTAAAGAAGTATATTTTTATTTCAAAAAATATATATATATATATATATATTATTACTATTGTTATTGTTATTGGTTTATTATTGGTTTCTGTTTTATGTTTGATCTTTATTTATAGCACTTTCTTTCAACTGTGGTTGTTTTTTTTAAAGTGCTCTATGAATAAACTTGAATTGAGTTGAGAGCTGAATAGTAAAATGCAACAATGGACAGTGTAGTGCAAGTAGGGGTGAGCATGTCTGCCTCACAGTCAAGAGGCTATGGCAGGGGTGTCAAACTCATTTTCACCAAGGGCCATATTGGCATTATCGATGCAGGCGAATGGCCAGTTAGAAGACACTAAATGTAATATACTAATATACTCCTCAACATATTGTTAAATAACTGTATTCATTATTACTTATTGCCCAGGTATTATAACATGAATCCTAAGAAACCCATGTTGCTCATCAATCAACCGTCAAACTATTGAAGTAAATCAAGAAAAATATCTCCAAACCCAATTTATGACATTACATTTTTTCAAATGTTTGTTGTTACGCTTGGCAATTTTGCACTACTTAGAACATTGGTAACAGAGTTAGCATTATAGAAATACAAATCGGCCTGGTATACAGTGCAAAGGGAATACCACTTGGTCAAGAGAAATGTGTGAATAGTGAATACTGTAAATATTTGTCTGCATGAATACAGCAGCAGAAAAATTTGTTTTCCAATCTTGGTTGTGAAAGCCTTCTGTCTGTGTCAATTTTCCACTTCCTCGACATTTTAGGAGCATTTGTAGACGTTTCTCAAGTCACTTATAAAACCGCTGCTTTACACTGATGCGGCTACACTACCACCGAGTGGTAAGATCCCGTCACTTGGCGGTAATTTGTTAGGCAACGTATTATGGGAAATGTAGTTGATGGTGAATACATGTGTAAACTGCTCAATTTACTTATTTTAAGACGTTTCAAGCCCCTGCGGGGCACATAAAATGACACGGTGGGTCACATTTGGTCCGTGGGCCATAAGTTTGACACATGTGGGCTATAGTCTCGAATATCGGCTCAGGCCTTCCTGTGTGTAATTTGATTGTTCTCCCAATACTTGTGTTGGTTGTCTATGGGTAGTCCAGCTTCCTCCCACATTCCAAAAACATTCATGGTAGCTTAATGGAGGGCTCTAAATTTCCCATTGGTGTGAATGTGAGTGTAAATATTTTGTTTATATGTGCCTTGCAAGTGCGTGGCGACCAGATGAGGGTGTACCCCACCTCTGCTGCCCTGTGTGTCCGCGCATATTGCACATACCAGAAACTGACACTGAGAGAGCATCCTTCCTCCAGTCCAGTTAAATGTAGTGGAGGTGCTGGTGAGCCACCTCCAGTCCCTCGTGCCTTTGTGATGCAGAAATATTTTTTTTAACAAAGGTTTGTAAGTCTCTCCATTTGTGCTTCAGCTCTGTGGCGGTATGTGTACACCCCACCACAGAAGCGACATCCTGGGCAATTTTGGCTGGTATAGTGGCCTTTTGGTGAGAGTCAGCCTTCAGTGCTCTCTGACCAAACACAACTGCATGGTGCCTTTTTACACATTGCACCAGCACAGCCACCTCTTCATCCTTGAAATTCAGCTTCCTTTTAGACATTTTTACTTTCATATTCCTTTGACAAATTTGAGTGCTTTTATACTTGAATGTGACTATACTTTGGCCATTAGCAAAGTATTATAACATTCTTCGTCAGTTTAATTCATTCTTGTGTGGGTGGTGGTATATTAATTTGATTTCAGTAATCTAGAGCAGGGTAGGCGCATCTTTTTTTATTGAAGGGCTTCTACACATGCCTTCATTCGTAAGCACAATGCTCTGATTAAATTACTCTTATTCTTTTTTTTTCATACAAAATAAAATAAATAAAAAAACATGGTGTCCTTCAAAGTAAAAGGCCTTTTTTAATTTAAAGAGCACTTTATATTTTTCAAGGATTTCGATGACATTCACAAGTCGGAGGAAAACATCTTAACTGATATTCCAGACAGCCTCCATTGTCAATGAAACGCGCATCGGGTGTGTCACGTCTGGATCGGAGAATCTGTCTAAACCTTCAATGCGATTCATAACCTTGCCCCTCAATACTTGGCCGACCTCCTCCACATCGTCACTCTCGCCCACACCCTCAGATCCTCCTCCTCCTTCCACCGGAAGTCAGCTCGGAAAAGCTTCACCTCCCCGCAACCATGAACACGATAAGCAGTACAGAAAATGGATGGATGGATGGACGGCGGGACGGATGGTATAGAATACACTTAAATATTGGTCATGCACTAAAGCTACGATAATATAAACATGAGATAGTAGTTACCATGTTCAATAGGACAAACACAGGAGTATAGGTACTTTATACTCAACTCAACAATACATTGCTGGCATAGATTGTTGAACAAACTGCCAACTCAATTTTATTTCTAGAGCACTTTAACAACAACCACTGCTGTAACCAAGTGCTGTGCATAAAACATTAAAGGGAATAATAATAATAATAATAATAATAATGCAATAATAAATAACGAAATAAAATACTTATTTTCCCACTTCTTGCTCGTTGTGTGAAGCTATTACAATAGAATAGTTAGAAGAAGCAATGTCCAAACATATGATCTATAGGTAGCAATATATTGTCTGCCGTTTTAAGTTGTGACAACAATGAATGAAAAGTCTTTTTTGGGGGGTGGGGGGTATGGTTCTTTGAGAGTCACATCTGATATCTATGTTTTTCATGGATAGATGCATAACAACACAACAAAATTAAAATAATGCAACAAAAAGGTTTTAGGTCTGTTTCATGTGCTGGAAAAGCTGATCTCTGTAAACAAACAGAAAAATCCATCCATCCATTTTCTGAGCCGCTTATCCTCACAAGGGTTACGGGAGTACTGGAGCCTATCCGAGCTATTTTCGGGCAGGAGGCGGGGTACATCCTGAACTGGTTGCCAGCCAATCGCAGGGCACACAAAAAATGTTTTAGGTCTGTTTCATGTGCTGGAAAAGCTGATCTCTGTAAACAAACAGAAAAATCCATCCATCCATTTTCTGAGCCGCTTATCCTCACAAGGGTTGCGGGAGTGCTGGAGCCTATCCCAGCTATTTTCGGGCAGGAGGCGGGGTACATCCTGAACTGGTTGCCAGCCAATCGCAGGGCACACATAAAGAAACAACCATTCGCACACACATTCACACCTACAGGCAATTTAGAGTCTTCAATTAACCTACCATGCATGTTTTTGGGATGTGGGAGGAAACCGGAGTGCCCGGAGAAAACCCAAGCAGGCACGAGGAGAACATGCAAATTCCACACAGGCAGTGCCGGGGATTGAACCCCGGTCCTCAGAACTGTGAGGCAGACGCTCTAACCAGCCGGAAAACAGAAAAATGTTCAAACAAAAAGAAAGATTGTTATAAGATCCGGAAGCTCTATAAATGGATGGCAGTCCATACGGAGGATAAATCAGTACTGTCATTTGATGATTAACTCCATTGAGTGGATCTGTAATGCAATCATTATCCCTCAGGAAAACAAGCCAATGTTTACTTTAAGATTTTCTTGTCCAGACGGTATCCCTTTTTTCTAGCTGAGTCCCATCATGACAGTCATCAGTGAGTCAGCAGTGGACTGAACCCTAATGGCTAATTTCTTTTTGCTGTATTTGTTTTTAAATTATTATTATTTATTGGTGAATGCTGTTGAGAACATCTCTGAAGGAAATGACAGGACGTTTGCATGATTGCATGTTTGTAGGTTTCTTTTTGTTTGAGTGCATGTTCAATGATGGTGGACCTCTGTGTGTAACTTTTCATGAAAGCCATCGACTGAGATAATAGAGGTCAATGCGGCCTGTGTGAATGTGCGTCTCCTGGGAGTGTTTGTCTTTGATTAGAGAGCAGCAGAGAACGGCTGACTACACTGGAACCTTAATTGTCTCCCTGAATCACTGCACTGTGACTTCTGACAGTAAAGCTGACATGACTGGTTGACTCTGCTCTCCAGAGTGCAAATGCAGTCAATTATGACGTTTACATGAGTGTTTCCAACAGGCTTTTCAAAGCGTCTGCGTGTGAACAGGTTTTTTTTCCAATCCTGCTTATTTAATGCATTGACATTCAAATATAATCAAACAACCCATTTTTATTTGAGGCAACATTAAAGTTATGGTTACGCTCAGAGATCTGCTTTACACTGTAAAACTATATGAATCTTTTCCTCTCTGTTACATGTTGTTTCATTAAATACCTGACTTCCAATGATTGTAGATAACCCTGAATCAATTCACGACTACCTTTAAAATGAGATGTTTACAAAAACATCAGATATTCAAATACTACTACTATTGTAGGATTATTTTCAAAAGGTGTGTTTGGTACAACCAAACTTGTATCCAAATGCATACTGTAGATGTACTGTATATGCATTTTCAAAGATATACAAATATACCTGTAAGTGGGAACCCACTGAGAATTCTTTTTTTTTTTTTTTTTTTTTTTTTTAAATAAACCACAGTACAATATTGAAATCATCAATATTCAGAGTTCATTCATATTTATAAGCAGGTTTAAATACTGCCTGTAGGGCTGTTAAGTAGATAAAGTATGTGTGGACACAAAAAAAAAAAAAAACTGATCCATTGACAGGCGGGCGACTGGTTAGCACATCTGCCTCACAGTTCTGAGGACTGGGGTTCAAATCCCGGCCCTGCCTGTGTGGAGTTTGCATGTTCTCCCCGTGCCTGCATGGGTTTTCTCCGATTACTCCGGTTTTCTCCCACATCCCAAAAACATGCGTGGTAGGTTGATTGAAGACTTTAAATTGCCCGTAGGTGTAAATGTGAGTGAGAATAGTTGTTTGTTTATATGTGCCCTGCTATTGGCTGGCGACCAGTTCAGGGTCTACCCCGCCTTTCGCCCCGAGTCAGCTGGGATAGGCTCCACCATGCCCGCAACCCTTGTGAGGATAAAGCGGTACAGGAAAATGGATGGATGGATGATCCGTTGAACGCGATGGCTGACTGATGACTAAACAAGATATTGGTTTCAGAGATAACACAAATGAAGTTGGCTGGATATTGGATATTCCTTTGACATTCAATACTAAGCAGGTCACCAAAATATGTGCAGTGTCCTGTTGGTTCTATCCATCCATCCATCCATTTTCTGAGCCGCTTCTCCTCACTTGGGTCGCGGGCATGCTGGAGCCTATCCCAGCTGTCATCGGGCAGGAGGCGGGGTACACCCTGAACTGGTTGCCAGCCAATCGCAGAGCACATAGGAACAAACAACCATTCGCTCTCACAGTCATGCCTACGGGCAATTTAGAGTCTCCAATTAATGCATGTTTTTGGGATGTGGGAGGAAACCGGAGTGCCCGGAGAAAACCCACGCAGGCACGGGGAGAACATGCAAACTCCACACAGGTGGGTCCGGGGATTGAACCCGGGTCCTCAGAACTGTGAGGCTGACGCTCTAACCAGTCGGCCACCGTGCCGCCCTGTTGGTTCTATATAACCCTATATTGGTCTTATCCATTAATAATTCAGTTTTTACAGGACGGTTGCTGACAATCCAATAATTAACTGTCTTCAAGCAGAAGCAAACAAAAGTGGCAGAGGCAAGCGAAGAAGCTATCCATCCATCCATCCATCCATTTTCTGAACCGCTTATCCTCACTAGGGTCGCGGGAGTGCTGGAGCCTATCCTAGCTATCTTCGGGCAGGAGACAGGGTACACCCTGAACTGGTTGCCAGCCAATCGCAGGGCACACATAAACAAACAACCATTCGCACTTACAGACAATTTTAGAGTCTTCAATCAACCTACCACGCATGTTTTTGGGATGTGGGAGGAAACCGGAGTGGCCGGAGAAAACCCACGCAGGCACAGGGAGAACATGCAAACTCCTCTGTCATGAACGGAACAGAGGATAGGACCCAAAAATGCACGACTCCAAAACAAATGGACAGTTTCCAAAAAGAGGTTTAATATACGGGTATAGGTCGGTACACAGGCAGGCAATCCAAAAAAAAGGCAAAAGTATCCAAAAACATGAGGCAAAAAGGCGAGGTCGATAATCGGAACAGGGTCAAGTCTTACTGTGAGTCTGCGACGTGGAAACAAGGAATGCTGGAACGCGACAAGGTACAACGAACTGGCGACAAGAGAGAATGAGACACGAGGTTAAATATAAGGAGTAATTAGGGTGAACGAGGCACAGGTGGTGAAGATGCTCTCAGGAGCAGGTGTGTGTGAAACAGGGGGAAGACAAAAACCGGAACACACACCAATGACAGTACCCCCCCCTTAACGGCCAGCCCCAGACGGTCCCGGGGCCCCTGGATGCGCATCGTGGAAGTCCCGAATGAGCGACTCATCCATGATAAATGCAGACGGCACCCATGAACGTTCCTCAGGCCCGTAGCCCTCCCAGTCCACCAGATATTGAAACCCCCTCCGACGAGACGACAACAGCTGCTTCACAGAGAAGACAGGGCCCCCATCCACAAACCGGGTGGGAGGAGGGGGCCTGGAAGGCGGGACCAGAGGGGACTCCCGGGCTGGCTTGAGTAGGATAACGTGAAAAGCAGGGTGGACCCGCATCGACCTTGGGAGCCTCAGCTTCACGGTGACAGGGTTGATGATCTTTGTGATGGGGAAGGGCCCAACGAACCTGGGAGTGAGCTTCTTGGACTCCACCCGGAGTGGAATATGTTTGGTCGAGAGCCAAACTCGCTGACCCACTTGGTAGTTCGGGGCCGGTGTCCTCCGACGGTCAGCAGCGGCTTTGTAGGACCGTCCCTGGCGCAGCAGCATCTGGCGGGCTCGCTCCCAGGTCCTCCTGCAGCGTCTCACCAAGGTCAATGCCGCTGGAACTGTGGACTCTGGGGCTATGGCAGGAAACAGAGATGGTTGGTAACCATGGACAACGTGAAAAGGCGATAGACCAGTGGATGCAGAGGGGAGGGAATTGTGGGAGAATTCGACCCAAACCAGTTTCTGAGACCAGGATCGCGGCTCCTGCGAAGCGAGACATCGGAGCCCAGTCTCCAGGTCCTGGTTCAGTCTCTCGGTTTGGCCCTTGGTATCAGGGTGAAACCCAGATGACAGACTGACGGTAGCACCTATGAGAATGCAAAACTCCTTCCAAAGTTGCGAAATGAATTGGGGACCCCTATCAGACACCACATTCTTGGGGAAACCATGGAACTTGAATACCTGATGAATCATTAACTCTGCAGCATCGTTACCTGAGGAGAGTTTCGGGAGTGCAATGAAGTGAGCCATTTTAGAGAACCTGTCAACAACTGTGAGAATTGTGGTATTTCCTTTCGAGGCCGGTAATCCTGTCACAAAGTCTACAGAAATGTCTGACCAAGGACGTTGTGGTTTTGGCAGGGGTCGCAACTCCCCAGAAGGACGTTGACGAGAGGGCTTGTTAGCAGCACATACCTGGCAAGCATTGACGTAATCGATAACATCCCTCCTAACATTGGGCCACCAAAAGCGCTGTTCGACCACTGATTGCGTTTTGGCAATGCCTGGGTGACATACAGTACGGTTCGTGTGAGCCCAGTGGATGACTCTTCCCCTTAAGGTCGGAACCACATAAAGCCTGTTTTCAGGGCACTCTTCAGGGCTAAGAGTGTTTTTCTGAGCCTCTTTAACTGCAGTTTCAACGTCCCAAACAAAAGCGGAAATGAAACATGACTTGGGAAAAATAGTCTTAGGGTCGGACAAAGAATTCTCTTCGCAGAAAATACGTGACAAAGCATCTGGCTTACCATTTTTAGAACCAGGTCGGTAGGATAAGATGAAATTAAATCTAGTGAAGAACAAAGCCCATCTAGCTTGCCTCGCATTTAATCTTTTAGAAGATTTAATATACTCGAGGTTCTTGTGATCGGTCCATACTAAAAACGGAGTCTGTGCCCCCTCTATCCAGTGCCTCCACTACATCAAAGCCACCTTGACTGCCAGCAGTTCACGGTCACCAATGTCATAATTTCTCTCAGCTGGGGTCAGTTCTTTGGAGAGAAAAGCACAAGGATGTAATTTACCATCCTTGAGAGATTTCTGGGAGAGCACTGCTCCTATTCCGGCATCAGACGCATCGACTTCTACCACAAACTGCTGTTTGAGATCTGGCAAAGTAAGATGGGAGCAGAGGTAAAGCTCGATTTAAGTTTCTGAAAAGCTGCCTGACAAAGCGGGTTCCATACAAAAGGTCTGTGTGGCGAGGTAAGATCATGCAAAGGAGAGGCTATAGAACTGAAATTTCTGATGAATTTTCTGTAGAAGTTTGCGAACCCTAAGAACCTTTGTACATCTTTGCGTGACGTGGGAGTAGGCCAATTAATAACGGCATCGACTTTGCAAGGGTCCATTTTGACTTCACCTTGAGCCAGGACGAAACCCAGAAAAGAAACGGACGCCTTGTGGAACTCACATTTCTCAGCCTTGACATATTGTTGATTCTGCAGTTACCGCTGCAATACAGAGCGGACATGAATAATGTGAGTCTCCTCATCCGGGGAGAATATCAAAATGTCATCCAAATAAACAAAAACATACACATTCAACATGTCACGCAGGACATCATTGACAAGGTTTTGGAAAACAGCTGGAGCATTAGTAAGTCAAAAAGGCATTACCAAATACTCATAATGTCCCGTTGGTGTGTTGAATGCTGTTTTCCATTCATCCCCCCCCCCCCCCCCCCCCCCCCTTATCCTGACTAGATGATACGCATTTCTTAAGTATAGTTTGGTGAAAATCTTGGCTCCCTCCAGGAACTCAAAGGCGGTGGAGATGAGAGGAAGAGGGTACCTGTTTTTTACAGTTATCTCGTTGAGACCCCGGTAATCGATACAGGGTCGCAGGGTCTTGTCCTTTTTGTCCACAAAGAAAAATCCTGCTCCCGCAGGGGATGAAGATGGGCGAATGATCCCGGCTGCCAGTGATTCTTCCACGTACTCCTACATGGCCTTGTGTTCCGGCCCTGAAAGAGAGAACAACCTCCCTCGTGGGGGTGTGGTTCCAGGCAGCAAGTCAACAGCACAGTCATAAGGTCTGTGGGGTGGAAGGGATTTGGCCTTGGAAAAAACATCTTCAATGTCATGGTAACAGGTGGGCACTTGAGACAAGTCAGGTTCAGAGTCAATAAATACAGGTGTATGAATCTCTTGATCTGGAGAGCATAGTGTCACTTTTGGAAGAACCCGGGTAGGGTCTTCCTTAATGAAATTTAGACTCACCTCTCCCGTGCCCTTGCAGCAGCAACTTTGACGGGACAGTTGCTCACGGAATGACCCAACTGACCGCAATAGAAGCACCGTCCTTCCCTCAGCCAGCGTTGACGTTCCTCAGGAGAGAGACGGAACCTGCCTAGTTGCATGGGTTCATCCGTGGGGACGCTAGCCAGTGGGTTGAGACCGGAAACAGGGGATCTGCCTTGGTTTGGCTGGTCACCGAGGCTCGTCCTCCAAGTGCGCGGTGACGCAGCCCTCCGCCGATCTCCATCCAGCTCGCGATCCAAAAGCCTCTTGTCGATTTTTACGGCGAGAGCGATGAGAGTGTCCAAGTCGGTCGGCAGGTCTAGCGGGACTAAATGATCCTTGACGGCGGGGGATGCCTTGAAAAAAGGCATCGAGTAGCGCCCGATTATTCCACTGACTCTCAGCTACTAGAATGCGAAACTCAATCGCGTAATCTGACACCCTGCGCTTGCCTTGTTGTAAGGTGACAAGGGAGTGAGCTGCCTCACGATCTGGTGTGGAAAATTTAAAAATGTGCTCCATAGTCTTTACGAAAAAAGCCCACGAATCACACGCGGCGGAATTGCGGCTCCATTCAGCAGTAGCCCACGCCTCCGCACAACCAGCAGGTGGGAAATGACGAAAGCGATTTTTGCCCGCTCGGTGGGGAAGGCAGCTGCCTGCAGCTCAAAGTGGAGTTCGCACTGAGTGATGAACGGCTTAATGTTCCCACAATCTCCAGAGAACCTCTCCGGTCGAGAGAGCTGTGGGCAGACAGCAGCGGAGGTGACAGGTGGCTGCATGGTGACTGCTTCACATGGAAATGTTGGTACCGTGGCGGTATCGGGTGTTGTGTCAACTGGTTCCTTCTCTTGAATCATTTTCATAAGAAGTTCAAACTGCGAGGCCACCTGTCTCATCATATTGTCCTGATGCCTTGACAGCCCCTCTAGATGAAGGTGGAGGGCAGCAAGCTGCTCATCCTGTTTCGAGAGGCATTGACCCTGCGCTTGAAGGGCTTTGCGCACCGCGTCTGAGTCTGCTGGGTCCATGTTATGGCCAGTTCGTTCTGTCATGAACGGAACAGAGGGTAGGACCCAAAAATGCACGACTCCAAAACAAATGGACAGTTTCCAAAAAGAGAGGTTTAATATACAGGCATAGGTCGGTACACCGGCAGGCAATCAAAAAAAAAGGCAACAGTATCCAAAAACATGAGGCAAAAAGGCGAGGTCGATAATCGGAACAGGGTCAAGTCTTACTGTGAGTCTGCGACGTGGAAACTAGGAATGCTGGAACGCGACGACAAGGTACAACGAACTGGCGACGAGAGAGAATGAGACATGAGGTTAAATACAAGGGGTAATTAGGGTGAACGAGGCACAGGTGGTGAAGATGCTCTCAGGAGCAGGTGTGTGAGAAACAGGGGGAAGACAAAAACCGGAACACACACCCATGACACTCCACACAGGCGGGGCCAGGGATTAAACTCCGGTCCTCAGAACTGTGAAGCAGAAGCTCTAAACCAGTCCACACCGTGCCGCTGCGAAGAAGCTAATAAATAAAGAAATTAATTAATTTACTAAACATTCGCAAGACTCAAGATTCAGTATTACAAGGACGTCATATCTGAAAATACACATTGATTTTTTTTAGTGTGAAGCAAAATTTGTAGAACTGTAAGAAACTGAACAGTAATGCATTACATGCAGCACTGACAACAATGCTAAGACAATACGAGACAACCTCGATAGACTACTAAAGCGATCTTTGAACAATATAATTGCATTAAATTCTTCTTATTAAAGATCTGTGTAACATTAAGATGAATGGGAAGCTGTTAGTTTTGGTTGCAATTATTCAATATTTGATGTGAAAGTGTTGAGTAAAAGTAACGACTGATGATGTATCTTATTTTTGTCCTTTTCTATGAATACAGTAGAATCTGAAACAAACCACCCCATTTTATACGTCCCCAGGCCAAATGATAAGGTTCAGCCGATAATTTAAAGTTTATGGGGGTTTTGTTTGGATTGGCATAGTCGCTAAGGTCAAAATTGAAGCAGTGAATCTGACATGCAGAGAGCGCACAAGGGATTTATTGTATACAATTATAAGGCTGCGGAGGTTTGTTTTTGTTTTGTTTGCCTCCCTGCATTTTGCTGACCACCATGAAACGACGTGCAACCATAAAGTGGATCCAAGAGAGGATTTTAGGCAAATGTGTGCTTCAAAGTCTTCTCAAAGGGAGCAACTTGAAGGTCATAATGACAGAAAATAAATATGATTGTGAAAAACTGTGCTTTCAAACAAAATAAATGTATCTTGTCTTATATAACTGTACCATTCTCTGAACAGGTTTATGAGAGAGGAACAAACGTGGAGCAATTTGTGACCCGTTTCCTACTGAAGGAATCAGCCAATCAGATCCAGTCTCTTTTGAATTCTGTGGAGAGTGCTGTGGACGCCATTGATGAACAGCACAGCCAGTCAGGGTGAGCCTGTGGTAGTGTGTGTGTTTGCACAAATGTGCATATGTGTCAGGAATGTTGTTCAAAAGCTATGTTTTAAACAATGATAATAGCTTGTACATGAGGAGTATCAGAAACGTTCCAGGACTGGTATCACAAAAGGTATATTTCAAACCCAAAGTACAAACTATGGGTTTTTCCACTCCAAAGTGTGCCAGCTGATAAACCAGCACGTCGACAAAGATTTCCTGCTTTGTTCAGTGCGCCAGAAGAAGCAAGAATTGTGGAAGGACAACTTGTGGCTGTTTCACCATGGCAACACTCTTGCTTGTCATGCCCTGAACATCTGACAGTTCCTGGCCAATAAGGTGCTGCAGTGCACATCACTGTGCACATCACAGTGCTGCAGCAACCTCTCTACTACCCAATGTGGCTCTGTGTGATTTTTTTTTTCCCTCTTTGCCAAGCTCAAGGGGGTCTTCAAGGGTACTCATTTTGAAGATGTGGATGACATCAAAATGGTCACGACGACGGAGCTGCAGAGGATCCTGGAGCAATTCTTCCAGGAGTGCATTACAATGTCGCAGAGAAGGCTGGGAAAGTGCATTTAGACTCCAGAGTGATTACTTCAAAGCTGAAAACTTGTACTGAGTTGCTTGGATTTGAAATGTATCTTTTGTGACAACAATGCAGGTTTTTTTTTGTTTGTTTGTTTGTTTTTGGGTTTTTTTTTTTTGCCACACCTCATACACAAAAAAAAACAAAACACTTCTGATACATGCATACACTTTCGATTTGGTTCTCAGTTCTGGCCTTCTGGCTGGAATTTACATGTTCTCCCCTTGCTTGTATTTTACTTTTTTAGTTTGTTTTCTCCCACATTCCAAGAACATGCATACTAGTTGGTGTCGATTAACCATGGGTATGAATGTACTGTAACTGTACTGTATATGTGCCTTACGATTGACTGGCTGGTGTACTTTGGCTTCTTTACCAATGTCAGACTCCAGCACAGCCGCAGTCCTGAATATGATAAGTGGCAGTGGCGGGCGGTATATTTCGGACTTGGACCAGCACCCCAAGCCAGGCTTACTGCTACTGTGGTTCTGATGCCAAATCTCTACACTACAGTATAGCATTTTACAATCATTATTTATCTACACTGAACAAAAATATAAACGCAACACTTGGTTTTGCTTCCATTTTTCTTGAGTTGGACTTCAAGATCTGAAACTTTTTCTACATATACAAAAGGCCATTTCCCTCAAATATTGTTCACAAATCTGACTAAATCTTTGTTTGTGAGCATTTCTCCTTTGCCGAGATAGTCCATCCCACCTCACAGGTGTGGCATATCAAGATGCTGATTAGACAGCATGATTATCGCACAGGTGTGCCATAGGTTGACCACAATAAAAGGCCACTCTGAACTGTGGAGTTTTATCACACAGCACAATGCCACAGATGTCGCAAGTTCTGAGGGAGCTGGCAATTGAGGTGCTGACTGCAGGAATGTCCACCAGAGACGTTGCCCGTGAATTGAATGTTCATTTCGCTACTATAAGCCGTCTCCAAAGGCGTTTCAGACCATTTGGCAGTACATCCAACTGGCCTCACAACCGCAAACCACGTGTAACCACACCAGCCCAGGACCTCCACATCCAGCATGTTCACCTCCAAGATCGTCAGAGACCAGCCACCGGTACAGCTGCTGCAACAATCGGTTTGCATAACCAAAAAAATTATGCACAAACTGTCAGAAATCGTCTCAGGGAAGCTCATCTACATGCTCGTCGTCCTCATCGGGGTCTCGGCTTGACTGCAGTTCGTCGTCGTAACCAATTTGAGTAGGCGAATGCTCACATTCGATGGCGTCTGGTACGTTGGAGAGGTGTTGTCTTCACGGATGAATCCCGGTTTTCACTATTCAGGGCAGATGGCAGACAGCGTGTGTGGCGTCGTGTGGTTGAGCGGTTTGCTGATGTCAACGTTGTGGATCGAGTGGCCCATGGTGGTGTTCGGGTTATGGTATGGGCAGGCGTATGTTATGGGCAACGAACACAAGTGCATTTTATTGATGGCATTTTGAATGCACAGAGATACCGTGACGAGATCCTGAGGCCCATTCTTGTGTCATTCATCCACGACCATCACCTCATGTTGCAGCATGGTAATGACCATGTTGCAAAGATCTGTACACAACTCCTAGAAGCTGAAGACAGCCCAGTTCTTGCATGGCCAGCATACTCCATGGACATATCACCCATTGAATATGTTTGGGATGCTCTGGATCGGCGTATACGACACCGTGTAGCAGTTCCTGCCAATATCCAGCAACTTCGCACAGCCATTGAAGAGGAGTGGACCAACATTCCACAGGCCACAATCAACGACCTGATCAACTCCATGCGAAGGAGATGTGTTGCACTGCGTGAGGCAAATGATGGTCACACCAGATACTGACTGGTTTTCTGACACCCCCCGCAGACCACCACAATAAAGCAAAACTGCGCATTTCAGAGTGGCCTTTTATTGTGGCCAGCCTAAGGCACATTTGTGCAATAGTCATGCTGTCCATCCAGCATCTTGATATGCCACACCGGTGAGGTGGAATGGATTATCTCGACAAAGGAGAAATGCTCACTCACACAAATTTAGACAGATTTGTGAACAATATTTGAGGGAAATGGCCTTTTGTGTATGTAGAAAAAGTTTTAGATCTTGGAGTCCAGCTCACGAAAAATGGGAGCAAAAACAAAAGTGTTGCGTTTATATTTTTGTTGAGTATAATAACATGACAAAAACCTCAAAACGTAAATAAAATACTCACCAGAGATTCCAATTACAATCCCAATACAATGATTTGCAAATAATGTTCAACCTATATTTAATTGAATACACTACAAAGACAACATATTAATGTTCAAACTGATAAACTTTATTGTTTTTAGCAAATAATCATTAACTTAGAATTTTATGGCTGCAATACGTTCCAAAAAAGCTGGGACAGGTGGCAAAAAAGACTGTGTGACTTTCTGTGGTCCGACGAGTCCACATTTCAAATTATTTTTGGAAATTGTGGACATCGTGTCCTCCGGGCCAAAGATGAAAAGATCCATCCGGACTGTTATGGACGCAAAGATCAAAAGCCAGGATCTGTGATAGTATGGGGCTGTGTTAGTGCCAATGGCATGGGTATCTTACACATGGGTATCTGTGAAGGCGCCATTAACGCTGAAAGGTATTGGAGGAACATATGCTGCCATCCAAGCAACGTCTTTTGCATGGATGCCCCTGCTTATTTCAGGAAGACAAGCCCAAACCACATTCTGCACATGTTACAACAACGTAGCTTCGTAGTAAAAGAGTGCGGGTACTAGACTGGCCCGCCCGCAGTCCAAACCTGTCTCCCATTGAAAATGTGTGGCGCATCATGAAGCATAAAATACGACAACAGAAACCCCGGACTGTTGATGCAAGCAAGAATGGGAAAGAATTCCACCTACAAAGCTTCAACAATCAGTGTCCTCAGTTCCCAAACATGTATTGAATGTTGTTTAAAGAAAAGGTGATGTAACACAGTGGTAAACATGGCCCTGTCCCAGCTTTTTTGGAACGTGTTGCAGCCATTAAATTCTAAGTTAATTATTATTTGCTAAAAAACAATAAAGTTTATCAGTTTGAACATTAACTATCTTGTCTTTGTAGTATATTCAATTAAAAATAGGTTGAACATGATTTGCAAATCACTGTATTCTGTTTTTATTTATGTTTAACACTACGTCCCAACTTCATTGGAATTGGGGTTGTATATATATAGACAAACACCATCCTCTTTTGCTAGCTCTGTTGTGTCGAATCGAGCCAGCTACATTGTTGAAGTTGAGAATAAATTATTTACCGGATTGAAACAAGCCAGCGATCTACAAGTACTGTCCGACTTATTGTCACAATGTCTAGTTTTTCTTGAAAGCCCTCCTTGAAAATGAATTTTTAACCATCATGTCTGTCATCTATTCAACCACCAGCTTCACGTAATGTAGGGAAACTCCACTCAAGTAGCTCTAAACATATCAGAGAACGGAAAAATGCTAACGTCACTGTGAGCCTTTTTGTTGGCTCTGTTTATTGAATCTGAAATCTGATTGGTTCAGATAGGTTAAAAAGAAAAAAAAAAAAAAAAAAGAACCAGCCTTTTTTTTTTATTGTGTCTATTCGCCATCGGCCAGCAGTCCTGATTCTCAAGGCCCTGGGAAGATTATATTCATATGGCAACACATGGTATGGCAAATCTGATTGTATGTCTGTGTCTTTTTGTTTTTTGTCTGCATGGAAATGGTCATCAAAAATTGAAGAAAGTCTAGCCTTGATGAATAATTTTCAGTAATGTATTCCGTTCCATTTCAGTCACATTCCAGCTAAGACGAGTCCCCGGATGTCAGAGAGGCGCCATGACAACGTTGTTCCTGATTATCCCCCTAACAACAGAATCAGTGCCAGGGAGGCTGTCAGGACCATCAACACTGCCTCAGGTGCCACACACACACACAGAGAGAGAGAGATTTCACGACCTCCTTATATTTTATAGTTGGACACATCCATCATGTGCTTGTATGATTACTTTCCAACCCAGAATCATTAGGCGGGGGATGCTCAGCTGACACTCAGCAGTTTATCATCCACTTAACCCATATGCACACATGATTTTGTGCCATGGGCCATGTCAGAGGATATTCCATCATTATCAAGATTAGGAGGACCGTAACTCTAACATTTTCTTAGTTATATCAGTATATATTGTAGGCTCGGTTTTCGTGAATTTTTACTGTGTGATAAAACATGAGATACCCAAACCATCCATCCATTTTCCATACCGCTCATCCCCACTAGGTTCGAAGGGCATGCTGGAGCCTATCCCAGCAGACTCTGGGTGAGAAGCGGGGTACACCCTGAACTGGTCGCCAGCTAATCGCAGGGCACATATAAACAAACAACCATTCACACTCACACTCACATTCACACCTATGGGCAATTTAGAGTCTTCACTTAACCTACCATGCATGTTTTTGGGATGTGGGAGGAAACCGTAGTACCCAGAGAAAACCCACGCAGGCACGGGGGAATATGCAAACTCCAGGCCGGATTTGAACCCGGGTCCTAGGAAAAGGCAGGCATATGTGCGAGCAAGTCACCCACCATTCCACCTGCATGCAAAATAAATAGGAACAATAAAAAGACCCGCATCTACCTCTTAATTTGTTGCTTTAAAAAAAGCCTCTGACTAACAGGGCCATCTGGCTAGGGTGAGCCCCTGTGGCACTCATAGTGGCAGCGTTCTGCCCACGTCTGCTTGTCTACTTGACTGAGGATGATTTATTGTGGAAGAGACAATTATTTGGGTAAATCTGCTTGGTTAGCTTCAGTAAATCTATGTATGAGGTGACGGTGGGGATGTGAGTAGGTTTCGTGACATTATGATGTTATTTCCTCTAAAACTGGACACATTCGGTTGACTGGTGTAGTTGTTAAACAGACAGTTGTTTAATTTCCTTCCGAGCCTATCCCAGCTGACTCTAGGCGAGAGGCGGGATATACCCTGAACTGGTCGCCAGCCAATCGCAGGGCACATATAAACGAACAACCATTCACACTCACATTCACACCTACGGGCAATTTAGAGTTGCCAATTAACCTACCATGCATGTTTTTGGAATGTGGGAGGAAACCGGAGTACCCAGAGAAAACCCACACAGGCACGGGGGGAATATGCACACCAGGCCGGATTTGAACCCGGGTCCTCAGAACTGTGCGGCAGATGTGCTAACCAGTCGCCCACCGTGCCGCCAGTAAGTAATCAGTATGGCAAAAATCAAACTTCTCCGTTTTAATAAAAAAAAAGTGGTCTTTCCACAGCGCTTGTGCATGGTCTCGATGAAACCCTGTTCTTGAGCAGTTACTGAGCATGTACCCCGCCTCTCGCCCAAAGATAGCTGGGATAGGCTCCAGCACGCCCGCGACCGTAATGAGGACAAGCGGTACAGAAAATAAATGAATGGTTTGGGTGTCTCGCATTCGACTTTACCTAACACAATGTCAGTGACTAGTTTATTTATAACATTACAACAGAAGGATTATCTATTTATTACCCTATACTACCAAGCGTGACAGTATAGCTCCTGAGGTTATCGATAACCCTGTCCCTGGGGGAAAATGAGACATTTTCTTTGATGTTGTCTTTTCTTTAAATTACCCACTCCTGGAAATGTGTTTGGCCCTTGACCGTCACAGTGGCACAAGGGTGTTCATAGCGGCAGTATGACCGTGAGATGAGCCGGACCATTGACAATGACATAGAGGTCCAGTTTTACAACACTAAAATGCTGCTACAGGGAATTAACTTATAGCTACTCCTAAATACTGTATAGCGTCATAACTCAGCAGTCATTGACTGACATGCCTGGGGGTAGACACTGCATTGACATGTCAAACTTTGGGAATCTCCCTGAATAGTAGGCATGTTGTCAAACACACAGACACTAAATGAAGCGATAAAGAAAGAAAAAAATGTCAGTGGTAAGTGGGAATGTGTACTTAATGTGTATTACTTAAGAAAAGAAGTAATGTCAGTTGGTCCCAGTCCCATCGAGCATCCTAAAAGTTTACTTCACATTATTAGCTAACATTAGTTAATCAAGAGATCAGCTAAGAAACTAGTTGAGACATAACAATATTTGCGCTCCATATCTTTTTAAAACTTGTTTTTATATATTTGGTTGTGTTTTATCCTTCTGAAATGTTTGCATATTTCAAGTTTATTTATAAAATCTGCCAGCAGGTTAAGTTCACAAAGTCTGTTACGACTGTGAATGACTCAGAATTTCTCTTAACCATCTTTCTGGAGTGGATAATTCAGACTTTGCCTCATCTCAGGGTTAACTTTGAGTTTTCATATACCGTAATTTCTCGTGTATAATGCTCATTTTTCTCCCCCAAAAATGGTCAAAAGTCAATAGTGCGCATTATACATAGGTATATGGGCAAATGGGGGGAAAAAACATTCACATTTTATAAATGTATGCCGCCATCTAGTGGTTATGAAAAACCGTCATTCCAAAATGCCACCGCCACCGAGTGGTTATAAAAAAAGTTGTAGCCTACACTTTCATTCCAATATGACAGGGGTATGACTGCATATATGTACAGTTGTGCTCATAAATTTACATACCCTGGCAGAATTTGTGACATTGTTCTTTTTTTTCAAATATGACTGATGACTGAACAACAACCATCATTAATTTCTTTATGGTTATGTTTTGTTGAATGATAATGCTTTTCTGATATGCTTGACCGTTTAATTTGAATCCTATTAAAATTAAATTAAATGTGTTTCGCCTAGTCCTTCATGTTTTCTTTCAAGAATTGTACCCAGCTTACAAATTCTGCCGGGGTAATCAAACATATGAGCACAACTATGTGTTTTCTAATTTTCTAAATAATAGCAGGGCTGTGAATTTCAAAATAAGAGCAAGTAAATAAAAAAAGGATTATGTGTTCAAATAAAGTGCTTAATACAGAATAATTCTTGAAAACAAACTAACAAAATACAGATAATACTTAATGTTTTAATCATATGGGTAGAAGCAAAATCATGCATTGTAAAAATGCATTATACATAGGTAGAAGGGTTTTCCAGAATTTTGAGGTCAACTTTGGGGGTGCGTATTATACATGGGTGCACATTGTACCTGCTTTCTGCAATCTCATCCGCTCTCAATTTCAGTATCTCATTTTTTATCTACAGTTTTAACAGCACATGAAGGACGAGAATCTGACAACTTAAAAAGACAGCATAATTTAAGTACAGTTTTTTTAATCATTCATCAGTGTTATACTTTGTTTTATATCTGAGAAAGTCAGATCAGTACATGTTTTTCTTGACAGTTCTGCCTGTGAATATTACATTTTGTAATGCATTTCAAGCTTATCATTGATTAGTTTGCGGGGACTTCACTGCTAGACTATTTCAGTTGTACAAAACTGTTGGCAGTTGGCAGTAATGAGGTTTGATTTCACCTTTATGTCACTTGATTGGCTTTTTACCCTGTTGTGCTCAATAATATTTGCAGAGAATTGCAACATTTTAAGGCAGTCTGGGTATTTAAACGAGTGTGTCTGTCACCACTGTGCAGTAGTCATGCTACGATGACAGATTCTTTTAATGTTGAGCTGAACTGCTGCAGCTTGGTTTGTGTCTTTTCTACTTTAACCAAAACGCTCATCCATTTGCTTATGCAATGATAATAATGCACGTTATAAAATAGGGGTGAGATTCTCCTGTCATCTCACGCTTTGATAAAAATTCTGAATATGAATATCTTGCAGCCAACTTGCTATTATCGTACACTATGGTATAGCACGATAGTAGTTTTCATAGTATTGCTGACCTGCACTACATGCGCCATTTTCATTTATACAATATTTGATTATTTTTCCTTCTCCTATTATAAAACATGTACAGTCCGTCAATTATGGCAGGATGTACATATTACGCAGAAAACTGTAAATCTTTGGGTTATGGGCAAAATATGCACATAAACTGTGAAGACAGTGCAGAGTCAGGAGAATGGCATTAATTGACTAATATATTATTACCAAACCCTTTCTTGCCTTGTTGCTCTTTTTTTAATTAAGTATGCGCTAAACCTTCTTCATGGAGTCAAATATACATTCAGTATTAGTGTTCTCCACTTGTCTTGTTGTGTGCACATACTGTATAGGGAGCCCAAAATGTCATTCCTTTGTGCTAGTGCTATACAGTAAGAGGTGTGTAACTTGATCTGGAGAAAGATAAACATGCGAGGCAGTGGAATTGCAGTGGAGTGGGGATGAATTGGGTAAGGATCAAATGATGAGAACGAAAACAGGGGAAAGTGAATCGAAGAGCTAAAAATATCCCCCACTCACTCCAGGTTGAGCAGCCACTAGCTGTGGTGCATTTGTGTGCAATGGCTTATTGCACCTCTCCATTGTATTTTTTTATTTTTTTTAAATAAGCTGCGTTGAATTGTTCAGGGCTTTCCCAGCACATGCAGACACAAGTCCTGTTTGGGCACGTTGTCTGGTGTGTGTGTACGTATACTATACACGCTACATAATTAGTTATGTGCAAAGAACAATGTTATGGCATGCATGGGCACACTTAAGGTTATACAACAAATCTAGCTTTAAGATGTATGTTATTCTCTATATTTTATTGACAGTATACAAACTGATAATGGAGTAGCCTACAGTTTTTGTGGTCAATGCATCGCTGCAAAAGTAGAAGCAAAGCATAGCAATCCAGGCATTTTAGAGGCACAGGTGTTGCATCAGACCCACGCTAATCAACTGAAGCTGCTCCACAGACTACAGGAGTTGTGTGCACTGGTGCACGCACTGCTCATATTGTCACCTGGCAAAAATCAGTATGCATGCAGCAAGGCTGGTGATGTCGGTAAAGAACGACTGGCAATGTAATCAGCTGTTTGTAGGCAGAGTGAAGTATTCAGCCATGAATGTTGGGGCTGTTGATGTGGTAAAAATAACGCAGTAGAATAAAAGTACATTTATGAGTATAGGTACATTACAGTTTAAACTGAGTCTTAAAATGAGGGGGGAAAATCTCAGGAACAATGGCCACCATGCGCAGTAAAAACACAGTGATTACAACAAGGAATTAAATTCTTATTTTGCTGTTTTCCCTCCATACAAAGCAAAGATAAGGATTAATGAAGAAATATGGAAAGAGTAGTACTGACTCAGTTGTTGTTTTGTAAGCCATGGGCATGTTTTGGTGACAGTGCAAAAATCTAATGCAAATATGGTTTTCAACTATACTGAACTCAAAATTGGATTTTTGCTGTCAAGATATTTGGCAACATCTCCAGTTTCCATATGCACGCATGCCGTAGTACAAGTGTTCAGTCACAACACTCATCCCTTAAATTAGTTGCCTTTTCTGTTTTATAAAGTGGTTGCTATGGAAACTGGATTAGCAGACTTTGGATCATCTAACCGTTTAATATTTGATACTCTGCATAAGCTTACATAGCAATAATTACACTTTAATTGGGGTGAGCACTAAATATAAAATAAAAAGACGATGAATAAACACACTATAATGTAAAATAAATTAATAAACCACCACCCTCACCTCCTTCATCATTTGAAGCCTACAGAAGTATGTGAAAAGTTATCTTTTTTTCCTTCTTTTTTTCTCTTTTCTGTTTTTGTTTTTCTCAACACATTCCTAAATCTAGTGTCAGCACTGCACAGGGTCAACACTGGCTGTTAAACATGTAAGATGTACAATGTACCGGTACTTTCGCAATCAAATTTCAATACAAGCAGTTTTCATAACTATCACCATATTGCAGCACCTCTAAGCTAATTTCGAAACCTGCCTAACACATAAAATAGAAGGTGCAGAGTTATACTTTTGAGCCATCTAATTTGACTATGACTGATGTAAACATCAAGCTGGTGGCTGGCACACAATACAAAAAGTTAAATGAGGTGAATTGGAAATGACTAAGTATTGTTTAATTGAGGAGAATGTCAATAGGTAGGCTGCTCCTCTAAGCCATCTGCTAATTTTGAAGGCTATAATTCCTGACTCACTTTTATAATTGACCGGGGCACTTATTTTCAAAGTCCATCAAACTCACCACTGGGCTTTTAGGTCCAAGAGCCTCCATGGTTACCCGCTCTGGTTTAATTGATGAGAGTCTCTGTGTTGGTGTGGAGAACGGTATCTGCTAATTGACTGGCTGTTAAAGCCTTTAATGAAGAGTGGGCAGTCAGCTCTCCAATTTGCTGCGGGGAGCCATCAGGGGGAAGAAAGTGGAAGTGTGCTCAGGAGAGAGTGTAAGGTGGGGGTGGGAGCGGGTGATGACTGCATAGAAAGACAATTACACTGCAGTCAGAAATGGGGTGAGGGTGGGGGCTTGCTCTAAAGAGGTGGAATGATTAATGAATTTTTTCTCAGTTTATTTGGGTTCCTGCCATTCATGAGAGATTCAAAATTAGCTGTGTTTTTAAATGGGTCAGATTCAACTTTGTTGTCATTATAATTGTCTCAAGTATAAGGTAACAAAATATACATTGTGTAGTGGACACGACATAAAAAGATGACACCCAGCAACCCAGTCTGCGGCGAGACTCGCTCTTCCCACTGAGATAGACAACAATGGAGTGGTGAGACATAACTTCACATACAGACGCTAAATGAATCACCAGCCATGATCATCAGAAGCAAGACACAGACGTTTGGTTTGGCATGCCGAATTCTAAGTGAATTACCAGCACCCGGAGATCAAAGCGGAGACCAAAGATTCCGAGTTTGCACTGGAACGCTAAATGAATTAACTTCCACCACCAGCCAGCCAGGAGGATTTCACCAACAAATGCGTCTCCACCCTGCTGGGTACCACACAACTTAGCCAGCCAAGCTGTGAGTTTGGACAGCGACACCCACTGGCGACGGAACGGCACTGCAAATGCGGGTTCATTGAACAGTCTTTACCGGACTTGGCTGCGAGTTAATATTATAAGAACTTTACATGAACGCCACTAGTGACTGTATTTCTGCAAACTTGAATGTCTGATGTCGAATCTGTTGTCAACTGAACCAGATGAAATGTTTCACTCCACACACACAAATACCACATTGAAAATAGTAGTGTTCTCAACAATCACATAACATTTGAAACATTCGTTACAGGGATTAAAGAGGATGAGCGTGGGACAATGCAAAGCGTGAAAATGGTCTTGTTATCTAAATCCAATAATTAATATTCTATTCCACTGGTTATAAACCATGAAATAATCCCAAAATGGAACATTTTTGGGCTCCTTTTTTTCTTTTTCTTCTTCCTTTCCACCAAATCCACCTGTTCCCGGTGCGGACCGGGCCGGCCAAACACTCGGAATCTTGAAACCTCTGGCTGTCTAGAACTCTTATCAAAATTTCATAAAGTGTAGCAACCTTCAGATTACGACTTTCAGAATGAGTTTCAACTCCCACCTCCGACAGAACTTTGCTCATGTTCTGGGGGAGGCGCGGGACATCGAGTCCGAGTGGACCATGTTCCGCGCCTCCATTGCTGAGGTGGCCAACCGGAGCTGTGGCCGTAAGGTGGTCGGTGCCTGTCGTGGCGGCAATCCCCGAACCCGTTGGTGGACACCAACGATGAGGGATGCCATCAAGCTGAAGAAGGAGTCCTATCGGGCCTTTTTGAGGCAGCTGATGGGTACCGACTGGCCAAGCGAAATGCAGCTCTGGTGGTCGCTGAAGCAAAAACTCGGGTATGGGAGGAGTTCGGTGAGGCCATGGAGAAAGACCTCCGGATGGTTTCAAGGAAATTCTGGTCCACCATCCGGCGTCCTAGGAGAGGAAAGCAGTGCACCACCAACACTGTGTATAGTGGGGATGGGGCGCTGCTGACCTCGACTCGGCACGTTGTGAGTCGGTGGGGAGAATACTTCGAAGACCTCCTCTATTCCACCGACACACCTTCCCATGAGGAAGCAGAGTCTGGGTTCTCTGAGGCGGGCTCTCCTATCTCTGGGTTTGAGGTCACCGAGGTAGTTAAAAAGCTCCTCGGTGGGAGGGCCCCGGAAGTGGATGAGATTCGCCCGGAGTTCCTAAAGGCTCTGGATGTTGTGGGGCTGTCCTGGTTGACACGCCTCTGCAACATCGCGTGGACATCAGGGACAGTGCCTCTGGATTGGCAGACTGGGGTGGTGGTCCCCCTTTTTAAGAAGGGGGACCGGAGGGTGTGTTCCAACTACAGGGGGATCACACTCCTCAGCCTCCCTGCTAAGGTCTATTCAGGGGTGCTGGAGAGGAGGGTCCATCGGGAAGTCGAATCTCAGATTCAGGAGGAGCAGTGTGGTTTTCGTCCTGGCCGTGGAACAGTTGACCAGCTCTACACCCTCGGCAGGATCCTCGAGAGTGCATGGGAGTTCGCCCAACCAGTCTACATGTGTTTTGTGGACTTGGAGAAGGCGTTCGACTGTGTCCCTCGGGGAGTCATGTGGAGGGTGCTTCGGGAGTATGGGGTACCGAACCCCCTGATACGGGCTGTTCGGTCCCTCTACGACCAGAGTTAGAGTTTGGTCCACATATCCGGCAGTAAGTCGGACTCGTTTCCGGTGAGGGTTGGACTCCGCCAAGGCTGCCCTTTGTCACCGATTCTGTTCATAACTTTTATGGACAGAATTTCTAGGCGCAGCCAACGCGTAGAGGGGGTCCGGTTTGGTGGCCTCAGTATTGCATCTCTGCTTTTTGCAGATGATGTGGTTCTGTTGGCTTCATCAAACCGTGACCTACAACTCCCACTGGAGCAGTTCACAGCCGATTGTGAAGCGGCTGGGATGAGAATCAGCACCTCCAAATCTGAGACCATGGTCCTCAGTCGGAAAAGGGTGGCATGCCCTCTCCAGGTCGGGGATGAGATCCTGCCCCAAGTGGAGGAGTTCAAGTATCTTGGGGTCTTGTTCACGAGTGAGGGAAGAATGGAACGGGAGATCGGCAGGCGGATCGGTGCAGCGTCTGCAGTGATGCGGACTTTGTATCGGTCCGTTGTGGTAAAGAAGGAGCTAAGCCGAAAGGTGAAGCTCTCAATTTACCGGTCGATCTACGTTCCTTCCCTCACCTATGGTCACGAGCCGTGGGTCGTGACCAAAAGAACAAGATCCCGGATACAGGCGGCCGAAATGAGTTTCCTCCGCAGGGTGTCCGGGCTCTCCATTAGAGATAGGGTGAGAAGCTCGGTCATCCGGGAGGATCTCAGAGTAGAGTCGCTGCTCCTCCACATCGAGAGGAGCCAGATGAGGTGGCTGGGGCATCTGATTTGGATGCCTCCCGGACGCCTCCCTGGTGAGGTGTTCCAGGGCACGTCCCACCGGGCGGAGACCCCGGGGACGACCCAGGACACGACTGGGAACGCCTCGGGATCCCCCCGGAAGAGCTGGATGAAGTGGCTGGGGAGAGGGAAGTCTGGGCATCCCTGCTAAAGTTACTGCCCGTGCGACCTGACCTAAGCGGTAGAAAATGAATCTATGGATGGATAGATATAACAAGCCAAAAGAATTAGCTCATGAATTTATTAAGAATAGTTGATTACGTCCCACAATGAAGTCAGTTTTTCAGTAAAAGATGTTGACAGAATCGTATTACATCCATGTGAAGCACCAGCAAAATATCTGCTGTAAAGATTTTACTGATTTTCTCTGTTCACTGGATCATTGAATACCATTTAAAGTTTATTCAAAGAGACATGGCAATGATGATGCATTTTATATAAATATTTGTAAAAGTCATTAGTGTTTATATTGATTATTATATTTCAAAATGTTATAAATAAATGAAAAAAACAAAAGAAAGTACAATGAAACCTAAACTGGCATTCAGTATAATAATGATAAAATAGATGAGTTAATTTTGTTTGTTTGTTTTTTTTTTCAAACCACCCTTAACAAAATTAAACATGGGGTATGATAATTATTGCTTGATATGAAGCATGAAATCAATGAATCGTCTATAAAAAGCTCTAGTAATTGTAGGTGATGCCCATTCTCAGTATTCAATCTTAAGTACAAAACAGAGAGCTGTACAAGTTCGGAACATTAATATTAATAATAAATAATTAATAAATTTAGTGAATTTCATTTGAATATGATACCTATTATCACGATAGACACACCATAATTGTTCCTGTTGACTATCTTACAGTGTACAAAACAATAATAAATTTATGAACAACATATTTAACATATTTAACACTCGGTTAGTAACAGCGGGTTAAGAAGCAAGCGTGAACAAAAGCAAAGAGGAGGCGGGAGTCAAAGGTTAAACACCTAGGAGGTGTGTCTAAGAGACGGGGAAACTGGAGAGCACCACGCCCATCGACTTAAATTTTGGTCTACAATTTAGCCATAAAAATGGTGTAAAAATCATATATTAACATGAAATACTCCCAACTTTGTACTCTTACTCATAAATCAAGCATATAGAATGATTGTTTCAACTTCAGTCTTGGCAAATCAACTGCTTATTGTTCAATACAACACTTTTTGGCTTCAAATCAAGAGGAAAAGTTCGGGTTTAGACTTTAATAAGTGTTAAAATTATTTCTCTTGGTCTCATTTTTTGATCCCACAAAAGCCATTGTGGCATTTGAACAAAGGTATGTAGATTTTGTTATATCCACTGTGGATATGTCAACATGGGTGTCTATTTCTACAGATATGTAAAGGCTTTGAACATGCTATGACTATGATTATGAGTGATATTGTATGATAGCTACACTATACAGCACAGGTGTCAAACTCAAGGCCCGGGCCAGATCCATAATTTTATGTGGCCCACAAAAAAAAAACATGTGTGTCAGCAATTCTTGCTAAAATCAGTACCAAAATTTCACATTTTCATAGGTAATAAATAATCACGTTATGATATAGCAAACATTTTTGGTACCAAAACCATTTTTACAGGAACTTGAACAATAGTTGAACCAACCATTATCCTCCAATTCTGATTAACTAGAATGTGGCCCGTGACAAAATGAGTTAGACATCCCTGCTGTACAGTATAATAACAATACAGTATCTACAGTTTATTTTACAATATGCAGAGCAAATTGCAAATACTGTATTGGGGTAGAAAAAAAAACATTATAGAGACCCACTCACTAAAGAAATTACTAATACTTTATGACCCAAAACAGCACAGGATTTATTAGGGGACCTATTAAGCTAAAAACAAAATCACTACTCTGTACTAAAAAAATTTAAATGTATTGCATCCCATTGGTGGATGGGTCATGTAATACTTTGACTTAATAGTTGTGAATCTAACACTGCATCCACCACAGATATTTTTGGTGGGAAGAAGAGGGAAGAAGCTGTTGGAATGTCTACTAGTTCTAGTTTGCATTGATTGGTAGCGCCTACCTGAGGGAAGGAGCTGGAAGAGCTGGTGACCGGGGTGCGGAGGGTCCGAGAGGATTTTGCACGCCCTTGTCTTAGTTCTGGCAGCGTGCAAGTCCTCAATGGTGGGTAGGGGGATACCGACAATCCTTTCAGCAGTTTTGATTGTCCGTTGCAGTCGGAGTTTGTCCTTTTTTGTAGCAGCACCAAACCAGACTGTGATGGAAGAACACAGGACTGATTCGACTACCGCTGTGTAGAACTGTCTCAGCAGCTCCGGTGGCAGGCCGTGCTTTCTCAGAAGCCGCAGGAAGTACATTCTCTGCTGGGCCTTTTTGAGGACTGAGTTGTTATTGGTCGCCCACTTCAGGTCCTGAGAAACTGTAATTCCCAGGAACTTGAAGGTCTCGACGGTTGACACAAGGCAGCTGGACAACGTGAGGGACAGTTGTGGCGAAGGATACCTCCTGAAGTCCACGATCATCTCTACAGTCTTGAGCGTGTTCAGCTCCAGATTGTGTCGGCCGCACCACAGCTCCAGCTGCTCCGCTTCCTGTCGATATGCAGACTCGTCACATTCCTTGATGAGGCCGATGACAGTGGTGTCATCTGCAAACTTCAGGAGTTTGACAGTCGGGTGCGCTGAGGTGGAGTCGTTCGTGTAGAGAGAGAAGAGCAGCGGAGAGTGGACACAACCTCTGGGCGCCCCAGTGCTGATGCTGCGTGTGGATGAGGTGGCCTCCCCCAGCCTGAGCTGCTGTACCCTGCCCGTCAGAAAGCTGTAAATCCACTGGCAGATGGCAGGTGAGATGCTGAGCTGGAGAAGCTTGGATGAAAGGAGTTCAGGGATGATGGTGTTGAACGCTGAGCTGAAGTCCACGAACAGGATCCTCGCGTAGGTCCCTGCACTGTCGAGGTGTTCTCGGATGAAGTGCAGTCCCATGTTGACTGCATCATCCGCAGACCTGTTTGCTTGGTAGGAAAACTGCAGGGGGTCCAGCAGGGGACCTGTGACACTCTTGAGGTGGTCCAGCACGAGACGTTCAAAGGACTTCATGACCACAGATGTCAAAGCAACAGGCCTGTAGTCATTCAGACCTGAGATTGCAGGTTTGTTGGGGACTGGAATGATGGTGGAGCGTTTGAAACAGGATGGAACTTCGCACAATTCCAGAGATCTATTGAAGATCTGAGTGAAGATTGGAGCGAGCTGGTCCATGCAGACTTTGAGGCAGGATGGGGACACATGGTCCGGGCCTGCCACTTTGTTAATCTTTTGTTGTTTGAAGATGCGTCTCACATCCTGTTCATGAATGGTTAACGCAGAAGTCAGAGGTGTGATTGTGGTCGCGGGTGTGGCCGGGTGGGTGTGTGGTGTGAAAGTGTCCTTTCCAAATCTGCAGTAGAACGTATTCAAGTCGTTGGCTAGTGTGCTATTGTTCTCAGCTTGGGGGGGATCGTCGCTTGTAATTAGTCAGCGATTGGAATGCATGCCAGACTGATTTAGAGTCCATCCATCCATCCATTTTCTGAGCCGCTTCTCCTCACTAGGGTCGCGGGCGTGCTGGAGCCTATCCCAGCTGTCATCGGGCAGGAGGCGGGGTACACCCTGAACTGGTTGCCAGCCAATCGCAGGGCACATAGGAACAAACAACCATTCGCACTCACAGTCATGCCTACAGGCAATTTAGAGTCTCCAATTCATGCATGTTTTTGGGATGTGGGAGGAAACCGGAGTGCCCGGAGAAACCCCACGCAGGCACGGGGAGAACATGCAAACTCCACACAGGCGAGGCCGGGGATTGAACCCGGGTCCTCAGAACTGTGAGGCTGACGCTCTAACCAGTCGGCCACCGTGCCGCCCTGATTTAGAGTCGTTTGCGCTAAACTGTTTTTCCAACTTTGCTGCATAGTTTCTTTTTGCAATGTTAATTTCTTTAGTCAGCTGGTTTCTAGCTCGATTATACAGGGCCCTGTCCCCTCTCTGATATGCGTCCTCCTTAGCTTGGCGAAGCTGCTTAAGTTTAGCAGTGAACCACGGCTTGTTGTTGTTGAATGTGCGAAAAGATTTTGCACAAACCTCTTCACAGAAACTGATATTGGATGTGACAGTGTCCGTATATTCATCCAGGCTGCCAGCTGAATTTTCAAAGACACTTCAGTCTGTGCAGTCTAAACAGCTTTGAAGTTCCATCTTGGCTTCATTGGTCCACTTTTTCACTGTTTTCACTGTAGGCTTCGCGCATTTAAGTTCTTGCCTGTACGTCGGTATTAAGTGAATTAAGCAGTGATCAGACGAGCCCAGGGCTGCACGAGGAATTGCACGGTATGCGTTTTTTACCGTAGTGTAGCAGTGGTCTAAAGTATTATTTTCCGTGGTAGGACAGTCGATGTGCTGGCGAGCGTGTTAGCTTGAGGCGGGATGTTGGCTGCAGTCAGGATGATGCGAACTCACGTGGCGAGTAGAATGGTTTTGTTGGGTAGGGAGCGTACATTCGCGAGGTGGATCGACGGGAACGCCAATCTGTGTCCTCTCTTGCGGAGTTTCACCTGAATGCCGGCTCGCTTCCCTCTGTGGCGCCGCTTCCGTCTCCATGCGCCGAAAACCTCGGACGCCGCTCCGGTGAGTAACTCGGGGAAAAAACTGAGCGGATTTGCGAAAGTTGGTGACAGAAAGTCCGGAGTAGCCTCCTTGATGGTTAGCAGGTCTCCCCTTGTGTAAGTGATTCGTGTAAGGTCTCCAAAGACGGACGAAAAACACAAAAACAATACTAGAGAGCGCCTTACCGAGGCGACCACACTGGTAGGCGCCATCTTGCCAATTACAGTAATTTACTGGCAACGATGTAAAAAAAATTAAAATAATTGTAATTAATATAAATTTTAAAAAATACAGTAACTTTCTGTTTGTATTGTGTGAAATCAACCAAAATCACTTAATGCAGTGGAAACTACATTTAATTACTGTACTGTATAATCACGCTACAGTAATTTACTCAATGGTATGTGGTAAATAACAGAATTTACAGAAATGTCTGACAGTGTATGTATGTGTCTCTCATTCAGTAAAACAGTTGTGCTCATACGTTTACATACACTGGCAGAATTTGTGAAATGGCATTTTGGGCGAAAATATGACTGACGACTGAACAGGGACAATCTTATTTTCTTTGCTATTCTTCTGTAAAATGTCTTATAGTAAAATAAAATAAAGAGACTTGTTTTGACTGATCACTAATGTTTTCTTGAAAGAATGGTAGACATCTTACAAATTCTGCGATGGTATGTAAAACGTATGAGCACAACTGTATCTCCATCAAACACAACACCAAAGTTTATTTGATTGTCAGAAATTAGCGGCAAAAATTCTTTAAGGAACGCAGATGCAAATGAAGCATCAGAAAGACTGCAGTGGTTGTAATTAACTTGTCACAAATGGATTTGCAGTATTTCATGAATAACAGGTTTATTCTTCAATAAATTTCGATGGGAGTGAAATGCAAGACTCCAGTTGAGCGCCAAAACTGTAGGTGCAATCTATAAATAAGTGTTCGAGTATATATTCTTTTAAAATGTATGCTTGCTTATGCGTGTCCGTGTGTGCGTGCATGTGTGTGTGCATGCGCGCATCTATGTTTGTTTGTCGCAGGTGCAGTGGAGGTAAGGAAAGAGGGTCTGGAGTCTCAAATCAATCGCCTATCTGAACTCATTGGACGACTGGAGAATAAAGTAAGAACCCATCCAGACATGTACATATTGTACATGTCTATGTGTCTCCACTCATCCTGTAACTGATACTCCTCATGCTCCTGTGCCTCACTCACCATTAGTGTCCACTGACCGATGTCAGCAGCTACATGGAATTTGATATCTATTTTAAGGCATTCTTTGCCATCTTGTTGCTATAAATGTATATGTGTTGGTTGCAAGAAGAGTAAAAAAAAAATAATAATTTAATTTTTAAAAAAAACCTTTGTAGAGGATTGAAGCAGGTTTGATCTCAAAAGCAGAAGGAGGAGGGCTTTTTGGTCCAGTAGAGAACATGTTGAGCCTAATGGAGCCTCAGCAGACTCAGGTGTTTCTCAACAAGTGAACCACACCCCAGAAGGATCTGAATAACGGCAATGTCCAGTTCTAGAGGCAGGAACAAAGCAGATAAATCACTCAAAATGCAAATAGATTTGGACCTCCAAGAGAGTGCAGTAATGTAAAGGGTTGCACGGTGTCTAATGTTACATTTCATTGCATTGTTATAAAGACCCATGTTGATCCATGATTCTGGTTTCTTCGTCAGCTTTACACCTTTACCCGTTGTATAATTGCCTACACCCCAAAACCCTCAGAGAACCTATACTGTACAGTACTGCACTTTAGTGGTTAATCGTTACGATTACGTGGTTTGAAACACCACCATTTTTCGGATTTAGACAGGATTTTCGTTACTATGATGCCATTATACAGTATTTTGCAGTCGTGAGTTCATCATCTGAGGCACAAAGCGAAATCCATACAGATTTATTCAATTCAAGTGTCCCCCAAGTACAGGGTAGGCAACGAAACAAATTCATTGAAATCTTGTCAAGAAAATTGTTGGTCTGTCTGTCAGACATTAAAATCTTTGGATCACAGTTATTGGAACCTTTTTTTTTTTTCATATATAGACAACAACCACTTACTGTTCATGGGAAAACTATATACAGTAGTACTCACTTACAGTCTGATTTTCAGTGTCTCTTTGCACAAATAAATAAAAAAAATTGTGCTTCATTTTTTTCTAACCGACTGGTTAGAGCGTCAGCCTCACAGTTCTGAGGACCGGGGTTCAATCACCGGCCCCGCCTGTGTGCAGTTTGCATGTTCTTCCCGTGCCTCCGTGGGTTTTCTCCGGGCACTCCGGTTTCCTCCCACATCCCCAAAAACATGCATGGTAGGTTAATTGTCAACTCTAAATTGCCCGTAGGTGTGAATGTGAGTGCGAATGGTTGTTTGTTTGTATGTGCCCTGCGATTGGCTGGCAACCAGTTCAGGGTGTACCCCGCCTCCTGCCCGATGATAGCTGGGATAGGCTCCAGCACGCCCGCGACCCTAGTGAGGAGAAGCGGCTCAGAAAATGGATGGATGGATGGATATATATATATATAGGCGGCACGGTGGCCGACTGGTTCTGAGGACCGGGGTTCAAATCCCGGCCCCACCTGTGTGGAGTTTGCATGTTCTCCCAGTGCTGCGTGGGTTTTCTCCGGACACTCCGGTTTCCTTCCACATCCCAAAAACATGCATGCTAGGTTAATTGAATACTCTAAATTGCCCGTAGGTGTGAATGTGAGTGTGAATGGTTGTTTGTTTGCATGTGCCCTGCGATTGGCTGGCGACCGGTTCAGGGTGTACCCCGCCTCCTGCCCGATGATAGCTGGGATAGGCTCCAGCACGCCCGCGACCCTAGTGAGGAGAAGCGGCTCAGAAAATGGATGGATGGATGGATATATATATGTGTGTGTGTGTGTGTGTGTGTCTGTGTGTATATATTCAATTTATTCTCATTTTATAATTGTATTATTTATAATTAAAGTAGAATTAATTAACCAAATATTTATTCAAGTAAAGCATTTTTAAATGTTTATATATTTTATTTTAGAAATAGTCAATCAACCAATTATTTAATGAAACCAGTGTAATCAAAATAAATAAAAAAGAATGATAAATTGTATGTAGGATGAATTATAGAAATATATTTATCAATTAATTTGAGGAAAAAAAGCTAAATTAATGCAACAAATATGAGAGCACTCTTAATAATGTTAACGCTGGCAGGATTTAAAAACAGGGCGAGTGGTACTTGGCTTTGCAAACCCCTGAATTAGAATGACCCTAATCTGAGCAGCAGCCTGTCTATCATAATTTAACGAAACAAAAAATATCAGATGAATGATTTCTACTGCCGTTGTTTGTAATCCTGTGGAATTCATCTTTGATTTTTATTATGGATTTGTGCCCAGAGAAGACCACCATTAAAGTTTTCAGCCGTTTAATGCAAGGGTGACACTTCACCAGTGTGTCCATTCTTTCATGCAAAACTGTATGGTCTGAATCGCCACAGAAAAGTCATGTTAGGAAAAAAAAATGTCTGTACAATGCACAATATTTGCACCAATGTCAGCCAAGTCCGTAGTGTGTCAGATTGGAGATACAGTCTATGGAATTTTATTAAGATACATGATTGAGTTTGATGAAAAGTGATATAGTATGATCCGAAATTAAATGAGTTTGCAGTTTGTTTGTTTTTTTTTGTCCTGTTCGGCTGTTAGGTCAAGCAGAATGGAAAATCTGTATCCCTTTTGTGCCGAAACAGTTTTACTGTGTCACAGTGGAGTTTTTAAGCTTCCGCTGTGATATTATAATTGAGGTTTATTGAGAATCAGACTTGATCAGTCGAACAGAACAAAGTTTCTAGAAGGGAGAGAGAAACAAAGACAAAAGAAAAAGCACTAATTGTAAACAGGATGAGAGAAGTAAATCATTACATTATCTACAACAATGAAACATTAAATATGAGTCTTGCATGGGGCTGTAGTGCTACACCCTGTAAGGGAAGGACAGGGCAACATAGAACAGGACAAGGACAGGAGAAGAAGCATGCAGGACAAGGGTCGTGAACCTGTACAACAGAAATGTGGTGGCATTAATTATGAATTATTAATTATTATAAAAGTGTACAGGACGAGAGTATAAGTGAGGGGATACACAAGCTATTTGCATATTCATGAGTTATTTGTTGCAGTAAGTGCGTGACCCCACACCCAGTGAAAGAGTCCTAGGGGTGTGTGCCTGCGGATACATGCAAGTGAATTGATACCGTTTTACATGCACAAAGACTGACAGAAGTGTCCTGTAATTGCTGTGGCCGCACGACGGCGGCTGAGGACCCCACCCAATCAATCGAGGGGCGGGATCAGGCCCAGGGGTCCACCCGAGAGCAACCTGGAGGACGGGACACGTCCCACACCGAGGGACCCAGGGCGGTCCGCCGGCCTCACCGAGGCACCCCAATAACCGTCCGCCGCAGGGACCCAATGCCACCCCACCTCACTCACCACCCCACACGCCCTGCCACCCCACCCCTCCCTCCACCCCCAGAGATAAGTGTATCCATCCATCCATTTTCTGAGCCGCTTCTCCTCACTAGGGTCGCGGGCGTGCTGGAGCCTATCCCAGCTGTCATCGGGCAGGAGGCGGGGTACACCCTGAACTGGTTGCCAGCCAATCGCAGGGCACATCGAAACAAACAACCATTCGCACTCACAGTCATGCCTACGGGCAATTTAGAGTCTCCAATTAATGCATGTTTTTGGGATGTGGGAGGAAACCGGAGTGCCCGGAGAAAACCCACGCAGGCACGGGGAGAACATGCAAACTCCACACAGGCGGGGACGGGGATTGAACCCCGCACCTCAGAACTGTGAGGCTGACGCTCTAACCAGTCGGCCACCGTGCCGCGAGATAAGTGTATGTGGTGCATTAAAACATGGGGAGTGTGTGTGATGCATTTAAAATCCATGGGGGCAGGCAGAGCGGAGGGGCAGGGCACACGGACCGGCAAACAGCACAGACGTACTGAAACCCAATGCGACACCCACAGTGTATGTGCTCAGATGTGATTAGTAAGAAATATATACAGTGGATGGTGTGAGTGTGTGCTAAGTGAGTGATTAAGAGGCATGGCTCCCGCAGGTCGGGCCCATTAGATCGGACAACCACCGATGAAGAGGGCCACCCCACCCAGACCCTGCACCCCCCCGACCCCCCCCCCCCCCCCCCACACACACACACACATCAGCACCCACTACCCGCCCTTGAGCGTGGGAGGTTGACCCCCCAAACCAGGCAGGGAAAAGAACACCACAGCCCGAAGGGGACCGCCCGGCTCCCCCACGGGAAGAGGAAGAGGCGACCGCAGCGGTACGCAAGGAACGGAGAGAAAAGGAGGAAGCAGGGCCGAGGAGCGACAGTGGTGCCCCACCGCCCCCACCAGCAGCCAGAGCGGGGGACCCAGGTGGGTGCCACCCACGGAACATAGGCGAATCACCATCACACCACCATCACTCCCCAGGAGGTCACCCCAGTGATTCCCCCCACCCCCGAGATCAGGAGGGAGTGAAAAATATTCCCTCCCCCACAGACTCCGGAACTGCAAACACGGGGACAAGAGGAGAAGATCCCCACAGCATGCATGTGTCTTTTCAACATTGCAAACCGATCTAAAATGTGTGAAAATAAAAAGAAATAAATAGAATATTAATAAAACAACAACAACCTCGACAACAAAGAATAAAGAATTCCATTGTTTACTTTCACACTTATGAAAATAGTCTCGCTATTGTCAAATGTCAGATGGCACCCTACTCAGGAAAAGGAATCAAGAGTCTAGATTTAGCATGTTGAGGAAAGGTGACCAGCTGTATACGTATATGTCTAATTGATTTTTTCGTTCTGCTGATATTTTTTCTAACGCAATATATTCTGTGATGAGATTTGTTTGTTTTTCCAGTTTAATCAAATTGTTTTCTTAGCGGTAGCTAATGCGACAAGTAATGATTGTGAATACTTATTAGTGAGGTCAGTTATGCTTAAATCGCCAATTATGCATAATCTTGGGGAAAGTGGAATCCTGCAGTTTAAAATATATGAGTTTTTTTATAACCAAAGCCCAAAAGCATTGAATTGGTGTACATTCCCATATAGCATAAAAATAGGTGTCTGGGGTATTTTTGGTGCATTGTACGCATATATTAGATGGAGAGAAGGCCATTTTATGCATAGTGTACTGAGTAAAGTGTGTTCTATGGAGCACTTTATATTGTATAAGCTGTAGATTTGTGTTTTTTGTCATTCTAAACGTTACAAATCTGTATCCAGTAGCTACGGTCAGCAGACATGGAGAGGTCTTCTTCCCATTTGGTGATTGGTAAGTGCATTGATTTAGTACATGAAATTAATCAGAATCAGAATCTTTATTTGCCAAGTATGTCCAAAAAACACACAAGGAATTTGTCTCCGGAAGTTGGAGCCGCTCTAGTACGACAACAGACAGTCAATTGACAGAGAACACTTTTGAGACATAAAGAAATTGACAACAAAAAAAACAGTCACTGAGCAGTAAAGGGTTGCTAGTTATCTGGTAATGCCGGTACATTATTATTATTTTTTTTTGACAATTGTGCAAAAAGATGCAGAGTCCTCTAGCACTTAGAGCAGTTCGAATGACTAATATTGCAATAGTCCGGTGCAATGACCATTGTGCAAAGGGCCCCGAGACTTCAAGGAGTGTATGCGGTTTAAAATGACGAGTAGTGCGATAATCTGGGACAATGTTGGTTGTGCAAATGTTGCAGATACTCCTCAATCAGTGTGCAAATGGAGCAGATGCTACTCTGGCATGAGTGGCCAGTATTGGTCAACAACAGATATGCAAATAATTCAGCGTGGCGAGACAACTACAGTGAGTGCACGAGTAATGTATAATTGGCCCCACAGAAATGTGACAACGAACTCAAGTCAAAAAAATTGCCAGCTTGTTGTAATGGAATTATAGGTTAGGTGTTTAAGAAGTTGATCGCAAGAGGGAAGAAGCTGTTGGAATGTCTGCTAGTTCTAGTTTACATTGATCGGTAGCGCCTACCTGAGGGAAGGAGCTGGTGACCGGGATGCGGAGGGTCCGAGAGGATTTTGCACGCTCTTGTCTTAGTTCTGGCAGCGTGCAAGTCCTCAAGGGTGGGTAGGAGGGTACCGACAATCCTTTCAGCAGTTTTGATTGTCCGTTGCAGTCGGAGTTTGTCCTTTTTTGTAGCAGCACCAAACTAGACTGTGATGGAAGAACACAGGACTGATTCGATGACCGCTGTGTAGAACTGCCTCAGCAGCTCCGGTGGCAGGCTGTGCTTTCTCAGAAGCCGCAGGAAGTACATTCTCTGCTGGGCCTTTTTGAGGACTGAGTTGATATTGGTCGCCCACTTCAGGTCCTGAGAAACTGTAATTCCCAGGAACTTGAAGGTCTCGACGGTTGACACAAGGCAGCTGGACAACGTGAGGGACAGTTGTGGCGAAGGATACCTCCTGAAGTCCACGATCATCTCTATAGTCTTGAGCGTGTTCAGCTCCAGATTGTGTCGGCCGCACCACAGCTCCAGCTGCTCCGCTTCCTGTCGATATGCAGACTCGTCACCATCCTTCATGAGGCCGATGACAGTGGTGTTATCTGCAAACTTCAGGAGTTTGACAGTCGGGTGTGCTGAGGTGGAGTCGTTCGTGTAGAGAGAGAAGAGCAGCGGAGAGAGGACACAACCTTGGGGCACCCCAGTGCTGATGCTGCGTGTGGATGAGGTGGCCTCCCCCAGGCTGAGCTGCTGTACCCTGCCCGTCAGAAAGCTGTAAATCCACTGGCAGATGGCAGGTGAGACGCTGAGCTGGAGAAGCTTGGATGAAAGGAGTTCAGGGATGATGGTGTTGAACGCTGAGCTGAAGTCCACGAACAGGATCCTCACGTAGGTCCCTGCACTGTCGAGGTGTTCTAGGATGAAGTGCAGTCCCATGTTGACTGCATCATCCGCAGAACTGTTCGCTAGGTAGGCAAACTGCACGGGTCCAGCAGGGGACCTGTGACACTCTTGAGGTGGTCCAGCACGAGACGTTCAAAGGACTTCATGACCACAGATGTCAAGGCGACAGGCTTATAGTCATTTAGACCCGAGATTGCAGGTTTCTTGGGGACTTGAATGATGGTGGAGCGTTTGAAACAGGATGGTACTACGCACAGTTCCATAGATCTATTGAAGATCTGTGTGAAGACTGGAGCGAGCTGGTCCACGCAGACTTTGAGGTAGGATGGGGACACATGGTTTGGGCCTGCCGCTTTGTTAATCTTTTGTTGTTTGAAGATGTGTCTCACTACCTGTTCATGAATGGTTAACGCAGAAGTCAGATGTGTGATTTTGGTCAGGGGTGCGGCCGGTTGGGTGTGGGGTGTGAAAGTGTCCTTTTCAAATCTGCAGTAGAAGGTATTCAAGTCGTTGGTTAGTGTGCTATTGTTCTCAGCTTGGGGGGATCGTCGCTTGTAATTAAGTCAGCAATTGGAATGCTCGCCACACTGATTTAGTCGTTAGCCCTAAACTGTTTTTCCAACTTTGCTGCATAGTTCCTCTTTGCAATGTTAATTTCTTTCGTCAGCTGGTTTCTAGCTCGATTATACAGGGGCCTGTCTCCGCTCTGATATGCGTCCTCCTTAGCTTGGCGAAGCTGCTTAAGTTTAGCAGTGAACCAGGGCTTGTTGTTGTTGAATGTGCGAAATGATTTTGTTGGTACACACACATCTTCACAGAAACTGATATAGGGTGTAACAGTGTCCGTATATTCATCCAGGCTGCCAGCTGAATTTTCAAAGACACTCCAGTCTGTGCAGTCTAAGCAGCTTTGAAGTTCCATCTTTGCTTCATTGGTCCACTTTTTCACTGTTTTCACTGTAGGCTTCGCTCATTTAAGTTCTTGCCTGCACGTCGGTATTAAGTGAATTAAGCAGTGATCAGACGAGCCCAGGGCTGCACGAGGTATAGCATATATATATATAGGTATATATGCGTTTTTTAGCGTAGTGTAGCAGTGGTCTAAAATGTTATTTTCCCTGGTAGGACAGTCGATGTGCTGCTTGTATTTAGGGAGTTCGTGTTTGAGTTTAGCTTTGTTAAAGTCCCTGAGAATAATGAGGGGTGAGTCTGGATGTTTTTTTTCAATTTCGTTGACTTGTTCGGCGAGCGTTAGCAGTGCGGCGTTCGTGTTAGCTTGAGGCGGAATGTAGACGCCAGCCAGAATGAATGATGCGAACTCACGCGGCGAGTAGAATGGCTTACAGTTCGAAAACAGCGACTCCAAATGCGGGCTGCAGTGTGTGCTGAGCTCCGTGACGTCCGTACACCATTTTTCGTTGATATAGAAGCATATCCCGCCGCCCTTTGTTTTCCCCGATGATTCCATGTCGCGGGCCGCTCGATGAATATGGAAGCCGGGAAGCATGACGGGGCCATCGGGTACAGCGTCGCAAAGCCAGGTCTCCGTAAAGCACATGGCGGCGGAACGTCCGAAGTCTTTACTGGTCTTTAACAGAAGATGAAGCTCGTCCATTTTGTTGGGTAGGGAGCGTACATTCGCGAGGTGGATCGACGGGAACGCCAATCTGTGTCCTCTCTTGCGGACTTTCACCTGAATGCCGGCTCGCTTCCCTCTGTGGCACCGTTTCCGCCTCCATGGGCCGAAAACCGCGGACGCCGCCCCGGTAAGTAACTCGGGGAAAAAACTGAGCGGATTTGTGAAAGTTGGTGAAAGAAAGTCCGGAGTAGCCTCCTTGATGGTTAGCAAGTCTACCCTTTTGTAAGTGAGTCGTGTAATGTCTCCAAAGATGAACAAAAAACAAAAACAATACTAGAGAGCGCGTTACCGAGGCGACCACACTGGTAGGCGCCATCTTGGTCCAATTTATAAACTTTTGAGAGATTTCTTTTACTTCGCGGGAGAAGCTTCATTATTTGCTTGCCAAACTCCGGCAGTTCGAGGGTGCTCTGGAGTGTTGGTATTTTTTTTATTGCTGCTTTTCATTTATTGTATTGAAGAAAGTTTCCGGCTGTTATTTGGAATTCTTGGAACAGTTCATCACATGTCCTAAAAACATTATTGTTAAATAGTTGTTGTAGGTGGTTAATTCCATGTTGTTCCCATGTACTAAAATGAAGGGGTATATTATTAATTTCGAAATCTGTATTATGCCAGATTGGGGAGCTAATTGAGATCCTGTCGATTCTAAACTGTGCCACCAGCTGTTAAGGTGGATGCAATTATTGGATTCTTGAAACATTTATGGCGTTTAAGACAAGTAGAAATAAATGGGAGTTTTAGTAGTATGATGTTGTTGCAGTCTGTTTGTTCCAATTCTAGCCAAGAATCACATTGCTCACTGTGGTACAACCTTTTGATGAGGTATTGTAATTGGTGAGCTAAATAATAGTGTTTAAAGTTGGGAGCATTTAGGCCTCCCTTCTGTTTACTTTTCCGAAGAGTGGATAGACTGATTCTATTTCAGTTTTAAAACACTAGCAAGACTTGATTGTAACCTCACTTAAAATTACTGTCGCATGTTTTGACTGCATTAAAATGCATCTTTGTGTTATTTTTTACAAACAGGGTTTAACAGTTAAACAGTCACTTTTAGTAGTGCATAGTTAAATTGTTGTTGTTTTTAGTTGTTAAATTACTGCTTTTGGTGGCAATCTGGCACCCTAACTCAGAATGGTTAGAGTGATGTATCCTATTAATCCCACCTGCAGGCTGTTTGTCAGTGTTACCTGGTCCACTTGTAGCATGTACTGCATAACATCTGTAGTGATGTCATATTCCCCAATAGTTATGGTATGATGATTGTGCCAAGAACCATTCTGTGAAATTTAATTCTGAAACTAATCTGTATTATGCCAGATTGGGGAGCTAATTGAGATCCTGTCGATTCTAAACTGTGCCACCAGCTGTTAAGGTGGATGCGATTATTGGATTCTTGAAACATTTATGGCGTTTAAGACAAGTAGAAATAAATGGGAGTTTTGGTAGTATGATGTTGTTGCAGTCTGTTTGTTCCAATTCTAACAAAGAATCACATTGCTCACTGTGGTACAACCTTTTGATGAGGTATTGTAATTGGTTAACTAAATAATAGTGTTTAAAGTAGGGAGCATTTAGGCCTCCCTTCTGTTTACTTTTCTGAAGAGTGGATAGACTGATTCTATTTCAGTTTTAAAACACTAGCAAGACTTGAATGTAACCTCACTTTACTGGTTAGCTTTACAGAGTATATTACCATGGTGACTGACTCCGGCTGGCAACCAGTTCAGGGTGTACCCCGACTCCTGCCCGATGATAGCTGGGATAGGCTCCAGCACGCCCGCGACCCTAGTGAGGAGAACCGGCTCAGAAAATGGATGGATGGATGTATAATGACACTGCTCGTTTCACACCCCAACGTCACATATTGGCTTACATTATTTTCTGGCATGTGTAAAGACGCTCCCCACAGAGAGCCTTTATACCTTTATATGGCCGCATATTAGTGTTAAATTCATTATATTATGTACCGTGGTAAATATGTGTTGAATATTTAATATCCAACTGTGCTGACTTAAAGCTGCGGAAAATGGAAGCTAAGTTAAGCCCATGCATGTCCCTGCAAGACACTAATACGGCTCTCTCTAATAACATCCAGCATAGTGATATAATTTTAGTGTGCAACAACATTTGTACAAGCCGTGCACACAACTCTGAATATCAGTGTAGGGACCAACACAAGTGCTAACACAGCATGAGAGATTTCCAGGTTTGTCCACTGTTGACTACTAAAGTATGTGATCAGGTGTTGGTATAAAAGTGATATTCTTCTTACTACAAATCCGCGTACAGAAAAAAAGATATATTGAAGGTTTTTGTTTTGTTTTCTGTCTTCTAATTTCAGACAGGCATAGAATATGCATGCTACTGCAAATCACAATCTCTATTCTCTATTGCATTTCACTACCACTGTAGTGGTTCACTTCCCTGACTTCAATGCCAGCAGTGTGGGTTCAGCTCTGACTCCGACGTTGGTAGACCAGGTTTGGTTTTCTGCATTGTGGACTCAGAGGAACTTAAAGCTTCCCACCCTCTTCCCCTCCTCTCCATTGATGTAGCGTGGTGGTGTACTCAGTGCTCCTGGATTTTCTGTCCTTTATCATCTCTTTCGTCTTGACTGTATTCAGATCCACATTGTTAATTTCATACCATAGCCAAGATGTCAGACCTCCTCCTTGTAGGCGGACTCATCGTTGTCTCTGATCAGTCCTACAAGGGCGATGTCATCAGCAAATTTGCCAGTGTTGTTTTGCTGGGGTGAATGGGAGAGCAATCATGTGTGAAAAGGGGATAGAGGAGGAGATCCTTGACCCGCTGTATGCAAATAGTAAGGAAGCTTACAATGCATCACCCACATGTTGACCGATCAGATCACAACCTGGTCCACCTTCGTTCCTGCTATACACCCTGTGTCCTTAAGCAGGCAGTAACCACTCGGTCATTCAGAAAGTCGACACCACAGGACAGAACCTTCTATGTCTGCACAAACTTGGACGTTCAGAAGGTCATGCCTTCTGTAGGGATATGATTGTACAGTTGAGGACTGTGTGGTGCGCTCCAGAAAATATGCCCTGGATCACCTGTGACATCAAAAGGCTCCTCAATCAGAAAAAGGCAGCCCTCAGCCCGGGGGGCAAGGAAAGGTGCAAGTAAATGCAATGGGAACTTAAGGGGAATGTGCGGCAGGTTAAGAGGGATTATAAAAAGAAAGTGGAGCAGAAGCTGCAGAATAACAACACCAGTGAGGTGTGAAGGGGAATGCAGACCACCGGCTACAAGCACATGAACAGCCAGGTAATAGATGGATGGATGGATGGATGGATGGATGGACTGCACGTATTCAAGAAGGTCAATGGGTTCTACCGCTTCTTTAACAGGTTCGACTCAGTGGTCGGGCTCCAACCTGCTCATTTCGGCCCTGCCTCAACAGCTGACTTATTTTACTCTCTGGTAACAGCCCCGCTCCCTAAATCACCTCCTCTTAACTACAGCAGCTCTAATACTGCAGAGGAATTACTTCTCTTACTACGCCCCTCTCTACCCCAGACATCTTACGCTATGGACCCTCTGCAGTTCATGTACCGTTTGGACAATGCTATCTATCTGCATTGTACATAATCCTACCTGAATGAGTTAGGGAAACAAGTGGGAGGTCACATTCTTTGACTTTTCAAATGCTTTTAACACCATTCGGTCTATGTTACTTAAGGCCAATTCATGCTTTCGGCATTGCACATCCGTAGACCGCAGACGCATATGCCGTTCCATTCATACTACATTTCAGAATGTATGTCAGTATCCGTTCCATAAACGTGCATTGGTCCACACATCCCTGTCCCACGCATGCACATTTAATCAAAATGGAGACTCTACAAAAGCAAAAAGAAACAGAGCTCCTGTCTCTTGTATTTGTCTGAAGAGGAGAAAAAAGTAACATGAAGATACAATGTGAACTGGACGTGAATACAAGGGACAGAGAATTCAGCACAAGAAATGAGAGGCATTGACAAGGAAAAGCATCATCAGTACTTTTGGTACTTTCTTTCGCAGCTCTGGCGCATGCATGGGTGACCCACTTTTATAATTTCAGTCCATCACATGCACAACCGTGCACCCTTTGGATCCCTACATGCAGAAAGTATGAATTGGCTTTCAGAGAGAAGCTAAGGAAGAGGGGTGTGGCTCACTCCTTTACCACCATGATCTTTTTCAATTTGTCAGACTGGGTGGGTGTGTTTCTGTGATGATGGAAAGTAGCCCTGGATCACCGCAGAGGATGTGGTGGATGCGTACCTGTTCACCCTATACACCCCAGATTTTAATCACAACAGAGAGACCTACCATATTCAAAAGTGTTCTGATGATACCAGAACTGTGGCATGTGTGAGGAAAGGACGGGAATGCAGAGTACAGGGAGTTAGTGGGAGCATTCAGTGACTGGAGCGAGAGGAACGGCCTACTTTTGAACACCACTAATACAGAGGAGCTGATCATCAACTTTCGCAGGGCCAGGCCACTTCTGCTGCCTGTCAATATCTGGCGCCAGGAAATCGAGGTGGTGCAGACCCACATACAGTATATACAAATACCTGGGTGTGCACCTGGACGATGCACTCTACAGGAAGGGCCCGAGCAGGATGTGTGCAAGTGTACAAATTATGTCCTGAGGAGATTCAGGTCCTTTGATGTCTGCAGGAAGATGCTGCTCATGTTCTTCTGGTCAGTGGTGGTGAGCAAGATCTTCTATGCTGCAGTCTGCTGGTGTGGCAAAATCACAGAGAGAGACATTAAGAGGCTGGACAAGCCGCTTAAGAAGGCTGGCTCAGTGCTGGGGAGGAGCCTTGACACCCTTGAGACCGGATGCAGGACAAGCTACTGGCCATCATCGACAATGTTAATCACACTCTTCACCTCAACTTGTGGGGAAGAACAGCAGTCGCAGCGGGCAACTCATCTCCATACATTCACATATTGAGCACTTCAGGAGGTCCTTTATCCCCACAACGATTAGACTGCATCTATTTTAACAAAACAGAGCTACTCAAATGTATCTAACCTAACTTTTTTCACTTGTTATTGTCTTAAAAAAAAAATGATTTTCAAACCATAGGCAACAATTATGCCATACGGCTCCACGAAGCTGGAGTTTTACAACACTTCTCAAACAGTTGAGCATTCAAGAACATTAATAGATTTTTTCTCAAGCTGTTTTCAACATTTTTAATTGTTTAATAATGTAGGGATAGAGCAATTGGCTGGTGACCAGTTCAGGGTGTCTTCGCCTCCCGCCCGAAGTTAGTTGGGATAGGCTCCAGCACGCCCGCGACCCTAGTGAGGATAACCGGTACGGAAAATGGATGGATGGATGGATGGATGTAGGGACAGACCAATAGTATCGATTTATGAAATTGACCATATTTGGACATATGGAGTTTCTGTCCGACAGAGACGATATGTACCTGTAGGTATTTTTGTCCATCAATTGTGAGTTGGGAGATGCTTGAATATCCTTGACGGTATTAATAAAGTATCAATCAATCAACACGCCTCCGGGCAACGGAAAATTAGGTCCAATAATTGTATTCGTCATAGGGATTCGTTGGAGCCATGCTTTTTCCGGTCCCTCACCTAAGACCTGTTTGCCCTGGGTTACAGTATAGTGGCATAAAGCCCTCGACAGTTTAGCTCCTAGGATCATTGGGACACACAAACCCCTCCACTACGATGAGGTGATAGCTCAAGGTTTAGGTTGTGCTTAATAATTTTCAATATTGTGTTTTGAGTAATACACAAAATCAAAAAATAGTTGTTTTGACGTTTAGTTTCAATTTTAAAAACTCTAGCCCATTATATGATCAAATGTAATTGTTGATTATTTAAAGAAATGTATGCAGTGTAAATTGTATAGACTACAATATTTAGGGAAATGAACAAAACGTAGCCTATGTCTAATAATTTCGATCACAGTGTATAAATGCCCTGTGATTGACTGGTGACCAGTCCAGGTCATCTTTACACAGAAACAAACAAAAAAATATTTCTTCTGTTTGAATCTATCCATCCATCCATCCATTTTCTGAGCCGCTTATCCTCACAAGGGTCGCGGGAGTGCTGGAGCCTATCCCAGCTATCAACGGGCAGGAGGCGGGGTACACCCTGAACTGGTTGCCAGCCAATCGCAGGGCACATAGAAACAAACGACAATTCACACTCAATTTCACACCTACAGGCAATTTAGAGTTTTCAATTAACCTACCATGCATGTTTTTTGGGATGTGGGAGGAAACCGGAGAGCCCGGAGAAAACTCACGCAGGCACGGGGAGAACATCCAAACTCCACAGGCGGGGCCAGGGATTGTACCCCAGTCCTCAGAATTGTGAGGCAGACGCTCGAACTAGTCGGCCACCATGCCGCCTGTTTGAATCAACCTTTGTAAAATAGGGCAGCGTACCTTCAGATAGTTTTTCACTTTAGAGGTTTTGCAAGGTTGCTGCATTTTTTTTTGATGGTTTCTTTGTAGCATCTCTAACAGATCTTTATGTGCTTCCAAATTGGACATTCCAAGCATGATAGGGAATAGCAAAAATAATTGCTTCAATGAATATGTATGTATTCCAGAAGAAACATTTTATTGACATTTTGTGTTGGGGCGGCACGGTGGAAGACTGGTTAGAGCGTCAGCCTCAAAGTTCTGAGGATCCGGGTTCAATCCCCGGCCCCGCCTGTGTGAAGTGTGCATGGTCTCCCCGTGCCTGCGTTGGTTTTCTCCGGGCACTCCGGTTTCCTCCCACATCCCAAAAACATGCATGAATCGGAGACGCTAAATGGTAGGTTAATTGACAAATTTCCCACAGGTGTGACTGTGAGTGCGAATGGTTGTTTGTTTGTATGTGCCCTAAAATTGGCTGGCAACCAGTTCAGGGTGTGCCCCGCCACCTGCCCGATGATAGCTGGGATAGGCTCCAGCACGCCCGCGACCCAAGTGAGGATACGCGGCTCAGAAAATGGATGGATGGATGGATTTTGTGTTGGATTACAAATCCAGCAGGCTTGACATTATATCTGCTCTTGTCATGGCTCAGAAATGTAGCTTTCTCGAGCCATTTGAATATTTATTAATTTTGGTTTGTTCTGGTATTACCAACTTGAATCTGTATTAAAATTGCAAAAGAAAGATCATCACGTGAAGAGGTTTTACAAAATGCATACGGGATAGCAGGGCATGAATGTGTGATGTCTGAGACACAGCTATTGCCTTTATTTCACTTAATTTTATTTTGTTACAACTGAATTTCTATGCCTTTCTGTTTTGAGTTTTTTATTTGGACGAAAATATTTACTCTTGATGTCACCTGCATGAAAAAGTATTCAAGTGTACTAGCTATGTACTGCATGTAGCCTGCGACTCCATCAAAATAATTAATCTTATATGTATTATCAGCATTGCTTTATCTAAAATACAATTGGATCACATCACAGGCAGTTATCAGCCATTGATATCCAATGCCAGTAAATGTACAACCCCAATTCCAAAGAAGTTAGGCCGTTAAACATAAATAAAAACATAATAGAATGATTTGCAAGTCATGTTCAACCTATGTTTAATTGAATACACTACAAAGACAAGATATGTAATGTTCAAACTGATAAACTTTAATGCTTTTAGCAAATAATCATTAACTTTATGGCTGTAACACATCCCAAAAAAGCTGGGACAGGTGGCAAAAAAGACTGAGAAAGTTGAGGAACGCTCATCAAGCACCTGCTTGGAACATCCCACAGGTGAACAGGCTAATTGGGAACGGGTGGGTGCCATGATTGGGTATAAAAGGAGCTTCCCTGAATTGCTCTGTCATTCACAAGCAAAGATGGGGAGAGGTTCACCTCTTTGTGAACAAGTGCGTGAGAAAATAGTCGAACAGTTTAAGGACAATGTTCCTCAACGTACAATTGCAAGGAATTTAGGGATTTCATCATCTACGGTCCATAATATCATCAAAAGGTTCATAGAATCTAGAGAAATCACTGCATGTAAGTGGCAAGGCCGAAAACCAACATTAAATGCCCGTGACCTTCGATCCCTCAGGCGGCGCTGCATCAAAAACCGACATCGATGTGTAAAGGATATCACCACATTGGCTCAGGAACACTTCAGAAAACCAATGTCAGTAAATACAGTTCGGCGGTACATCTGTAAGTGCAACTTGAAACTCTACTATGCAAAGCAAAAGTCATTTATAAACAACACCCAGAAACGTCGCCGGCTTCTCTAAGCCCGAGCTCATCTAAGATGGACTGATGCAAAGTGGAAAAGTGTTCTGTGATCCGACGAGTCCACATTTCAAATTGTTTTTGGAAATTGTAGACGTCGTGTCCTCCGGGCCAAAGAGGAAAAGAACCATCCGGACTGTTATGGACGCAAAGTTCAAAAGCCAGCATCTGTGATGGTATGTGGCTGTGTTAGTGCCAATGTCATGGAGAACTTACACATTTGTGAAGGCACCATTAATGCTGAAAGGTACATAGAGGTTTTGGAGAAACATATGCTGCCATCCAAGCAACGTCTTTTTCATGGACGTCCCTGCTTATTTCAGAAAGACAATGCCAAACCACATTCTGCACGTGTTACAACAGCGTGGCTTTGTCGTAAAAGAGTGCGGGTACTAGACTGGCCTGCCTGCAGTCCAGACCTGTCTCCCAGCAAAACTGTGTGGCGCATTATGAAGCGTAAAATACGACAACGGAGACCTCAGACTGTTGAACAGCTGAAGCTGTACATCAAGCAAGAATGGGAAAGAATTCCACCTACAAAGCTTCCACAATTTTGTCCTTCCCAAACGTTTATTGAATGTTGTTAAAAGAAAAGATGATGTAACACAGTGGTAAACATGACCCTGTCCCAGATTTTTGGAACGTGTTACAGCCATAAAAGTCTAAGTTAATGATTATTTGCTAAAAACAATCAAGTTTACCAGTCTAAACATTAAATATTTTGTCTTTGTAGTGTATTCAATTAAATATAGGTTGAACATGACTTGCAAATCATTGTATTCTGTTTTTATTCATGTTTAACACAACGTCCCAACTACATTGGAATTGGGGTTGTATCTATTTCACTGTGTTACCATCAAAGTTCATTTGCTCAGTAAATGTAACATTAGGGAAAATAACTGCAAATGTTTACTGTCCCCGTTACATGCTATACATCTTATTTGCGGAGTCTAAACCTCAGGCACACATCCAGCATATTTGCAGGTAATTGGGCCTCAAGAGCTCCTTTGTTGCCAACAGACACACAGTACAGTAGATTCCTCCCAATGGAATGAGGAAAAAAAAACATTCAATTCACATTTGTTGCTTCAGCTCAATCAGGGGACATTGAATTGATGTGGTGTTTTTTAATAATAGATAAGTCAACACTACAGTGCTCACACTCCTATCTACTGTATATGAAAGTTAACACACAGACTTTAACTTTGAGTCCAACTGATCTAAGTGTGATATCACCTTCTTATCATTCATCATCAGCTGTGCATGTGTGTGTGAGAGAGGGGAGACCTTCCCATTTCGCCAGATCCCAGAGGCAACCCCTGCTGCAATCACTTACAGTAACTGTGCCATGCCACTGTAATATATTCACAGGGGCAATCGTGGTTATCAGTCACTTAATTGGAAGGGGCCTTCATCGTTTCTTGTGACTGACTATACTAACTTTATATGACTCCCAAGTTGTCCGAGTGGAGGCTAATCAGTGTACTTCCATGTAGACATCCATCCATCCATCCATTTTCTGAGCCGCTTCTCCTCACTAGGGTCGCGGGCGTGCTGGAGCCTATCCCAGCTGTCATCGGGCAGGAGGCGGGGTACACCCTGAACTGGTTGCCAGCCAATCGCAGGGCACATACAAACAAACAACCATTCGCACTCACAGTCATGCCTACGGGCAATTTAGAGTCTCCAATTAATGCATGTTTTTGGGATGTGGGAGGAAACCGGAGTGCCCGGAGAAAACCCACGCAGGCACGGGGAGAACATGCAAACTCCACACAGGCGGGGACGGGGATTGAACCCCGCACCTCAGAACTGTGAGGCTGACGCTCTAACCAGTCGGCCACCGTGCCGCCCCATGTAGACATCAGAACCAAATTATCATCATGCACGCCAATATAAAGTCGCTGGACACTTTAGGTACACCTGCACATATATGGATATTCATTCATTCATCTTCCGTTCCGCTTATCCTAACTCGGGTCGCGGGCATGCTGGAGCCTATCCCAGCTATCTTCTGGCAAGAGGCGGGGTACACCCTGAACTGGTCGCCAGCCAATCGCAGGGCACATATAAACAAACAACCATTCACACTCACATTCATACCTACGGGCAATTTAGAGTCTTCAATTAACCTACCCTGCATGTTTTTGGGATGTGGGAGGAAACCGGAGAACCCGGAGAAAACCCACGTAGACACGGGGAGAACATACATACTCCACACAGGCGAGGCCGGGATTTGAACCCCGGTCCTCAGAACTGTGAGGCAGATGTGCTAACCAGTCGTCCACTGTGCCGCCTAAATATGGATATCTAAAAGCTATATCATAATAATAAATTTCACACTGTCAGAAAGGTCTTACAGTAATTTTACAATATGTTTATTGTTTTGGTTGTAGTATGCAACACACTGTATCATAATGAGAGATGTTTACCTTTGTAACACTGAGCAACAATAACATAAAACATAGATCTCTTATGGTACACTGGAGCACTGCAGTTTGGTAAACAGTAATGGGTTTAATTATTGTGTACTTTGTTACCTATAAGATGCTCAAAGTGCTTTTCACTGCTTGCATTCATGATGGATGAAGTTATCCACACATAATGACAACATTTGAAATAACTTGGAGCTCAGCATTTTGCTCAAGGCCAAAAAAAGAGAACTCAAATGATCTGTTAGGTGAATGGGCAAGAACTCTAAGAGGCACAGTATGAAGTTTCCCCCCAAGGTGGTCGTTGTTAACTGCAAAATGGAGACCATCTTCATAGCTTATTGTCTTTCACATTGTGATTCTCATTGGCATACACCATCCATCTCCTTCCAGATCCTACTGCTATCCTGTCCTACTTTTTATATTAAAAAAAAAAACATCACCTCTTCCTCATTCTGTTTACCATACTGTATACTATTGTAAGTCACCTTGCATGCTACCATGTGTTTCTTGCTGTCCAGATTTGTTGACTGACATGTTGTTGTTGTTGTTGTGCTTCCCCTTGCAGACAGTCTGGTTTGATCTGCACCAGAGGCTAACAGACACAGATGGCACCACAAGTGCAGTAAGTCGACATAAAACAAATAAGCGTACTAAACTTAATGCACAGCCTCAGGTGTATCATCAGTCAGAAGTGCCTTATGGAGGCAATGTCTTCTTTAGTACGTCAGAATTAGTGGTGGGCTTGACTTGGCAACATAATTAGTGAACAGGGTGAGCGTTGGCAGCACTGTTATATAACCTGCATGGTCCTGTTTTGTGGCTTTTCAATAGGAGCTAAGCTTTGAATGATTTCCCGGGATAAAGCTTCCTTTTTTTTTTTTTGCTGTCATCTGCACCTGATTCATTTATTGATGTTGGGTATTTTGTACAAGAGTGAATTAAGTTCATGCACATCTTTTAATATCTAACACCCACAAAGGAAATAACAGATATATTTACAGTATTCATTTGAAAAGTCACAGGCCGTATGTGAGCCTCTCTTTTTTTTTCTGATGAATCATGAATAGCAATGTTTGAGCATACTGTATTTGACAACTATTCGACACTAGTTTCATTCCCTTTCACCCAAGCATATTCATTTCTGCAGAAATATTATTCTAATCTAATTCTTATTCTGTTGACTGCTACCCCAAACAATGTACTTTTTATTTTGAAGTGTAAAACTACTATTATGTTACCATAAATGTATACCTACAGTGGTACCTTGGTTTCCCAAATGTTTTGGGTTTAGCTGTCCCTTGGATTTTTTTCTTTTCTTTTTTTTTTTGCTTTATGTTGTGAGCCAAATTTTAAGTTATAAACTTCAGATACTTCTCACATGCAAGAACAAAAATCACGTCCAGACATTCATAAAAAAATGGCCATATTCCTGATGTCACTCACTAGCCCAAGCATCTTTAAGGCACACATTTGAGGCTTATAGCTGTTGTTGCTGTGACTCCGCTTGTCCCAACGTACAGTAATCACACTTTATGAAACTAGTTTGTCCATTTACATTCTCTTTTATTGTCTTATTGTTCTTTTGTATAATTCAGTGCTATTTTTCTTCATTAAAGGAGGTATGATGGTCCTTATTTCACTAACAAGTTGATTTGATGTATTTTTGCTCAAGAAGATGAAACTGGCAGGCATTTTCAATAATATCAATCCATTTTAGAACAAATGGTAAATGACTAATTGTCTTTGGAACCCGCCCTTTTGATTGTCAAAAAAATAAAAAATATCTGGCCAATTCTGTTATTTTTAAGGTGTAAATGGAGATAAATATAGCTGTCCACATACATTTTGGTGACGATTGAGCGCAGTTTTAGACATTAAGCGACAAAAAGCTTTTGGCCATGAGACACTCGTCATCCGACGTTATGATAGCCAGCCAAGGTCCACGTCGGTCACACAATGCTACCTACAGAAATGCCTTTTTCATCCCTAGGAACTTTCAAACATCTTAGAGGCATTTGTGATGCAATCAATACAAAATTGAGCTGACGAAATCGGTTTATATAAGCGGAAATTAAACTGCAAGAATTACCTTATGTCTGATCACGTGGCTGTCTTCTTTCCGCAAGAAGGCATTTTAATGATCGATTTTTTTTTTTTAGACAACAAGCCTTCCATCATGTTTCACTATCACTATTTTCACTCGTTATTGTAAAAAAAAAAAAAAACTATCCAGATTTTCAATATAGGCAAAAATTACACCACAGAATGCATAGAGGTTCTATGTGGAAATGTCATCGGCTCCTGCTCGTTCGTTTCACGCTGTGACAGGTCCAAAATGTGGGCGGCCCAAAATCTGGCTGAACATGATATATTTTATCAAAAAACGAGCCAAAAACGACCACTGAGTCTGTTTTTTCTTTTTCACCTAGCAATGGGCAGAGTGCGGCTTCTTGTCTCACATTTGTAAAAGGCAAACTAAACATATTAGTTTGCATTTCTATAGCAGAAAATAATCATGCAATAATTACCTCTTGCAATGAATCCATCTTTTCACCCTCCCGGCTGGCCTTCAAACGAGAATAAAAACGTTCCAGACTCACATGGTGGGCTAGGCATAGCCCACATCATGTCAAAAGCGACGGCTCTGTTGTTGTAATGAAGAATTCCAGTCGAGGGAACAACAAAATCTACGTACTGCAGCTCGAGTATAATTAAAAAAATACAATTAATTAATAAAAGTAATAAATACCACAAATAAATAAATACAGTCATGCAATTTAGATAGTTGTGTGTCCATGCTTGTGTTTAAAACAGTGCCCCTCTGAATAAACTCTGGCCCCAGCCTGGAAAACTGCCACTGCATCCTGGATGAAAAACCTGTTCCAGAGTGCAGCTGACCTCAGACTGGGGCGACGATTCAACTTTCAAGCAAAGGCAAAGCAAGACATCTTTATTTATAGAGTGTATTTAATACATACACGAGGTAAACTCAGTGTACGTGATTAAAAAGTACAGTATGTAAAAAAAATCTTTTAAAACAAAGAGTAAAAGGCACTTAAAAACAAAGTACAGAAATAAAAGAGAGCTTACTAAAATGTTTTAGTTTTTCTTTCAGTAGGACAACAACCCTAAGCACACAGCCCGTAGAAGGGGTGGCTTCAGGACGATGAATGTGAATGTCCTTAAGTGGCCCCGCCAGAGCCCAGACTTGAATCTGATTAAACATTTGTAGAGAGATCTGAAAATGCCTCCCCATTGGCGCTTTCTATCCAACCTAATTGAGCTTAAGAGGTGCTGCAAAGCAGAATGGGTGAAACTGCCCCAATGTAGGTGTGCCCAGGTTGTGGCATCATTAAAAATACAGGTGTAAAAATAAGGCTGTAATTGCTGCTAAAAGGTGCATCAACAACGTATTGAGCAAAGGCTCTGAATACTTAAGAGTATCTTCATGTGATTTCATAGTTTTTTGTTTTTAATACATTTGCAAATATTTCAATTACACTTTTTTTATGTGATGTGTGCAATTTTAAGAAGAAAAAAATCTAGATACGAAAATAAGATAAAAGAAAGGGTACTGGAGAATTGACTGTGATACTCAGCTATAGCTTTCACAAATTCAGCTTCTTAGAAAGTAATGAAAGATGGAAAATAAATCCAATTAACTGGAGAGATTGTGCGTGAAGTAGCAGCCACAGGACTACACACGGCTAAGTAGTCTTGTGATTTCTGGGTTGAAGTTGCTGAGGTGGCAAGTGCCACCGCACAGGAGAGTATAGACCATAACGTGAATGAGACACACTTTGGAACCAGTAAGGAGATGGATTACTGTAGATGCATTTTGCTTGTCGTGTGCTATCGTGAGCAGTGAACATGAGGCTATTAATGATGTGTGGTATTTGAAGTGCAGTAGACCAAGCCCATTTGTTGTATCTGCTCAGTCTTTTGATCCTCTGGAGGCACCTCAAAGTGAAGAGAGAAGAAGCAAGAAGAAGAAGATAAGGTGGCTGAATAATGGAATGACAAATGCAACTCGGCTAAGGTGGGCAGCGAGGAGATTATGGTGTAATAAGAAGGAGGTAATAGGAAAGAAGGAATGAGAAAGTGTTGAAGCCACACTGAGAGAACTGGTTTCTCTTTCTTAAAAAAGGCATTATTTTAGAAGTCCCTCAGATGTTTTTAACGTCATAATTTTTTCTTTTTTCCTTCTGTTTTTTTTCCAGCCCTATATTTGTCACAATGAAGCACATAATTAACTGCACTCAATGCTTCTCTGCACATAACACCCACCTACTCCAACACTAATTTCCTATCTGGCAGAAGCGCAGCCTGTGATTGCTCTTTGTTTTGTTTAATCTTTCAAGAAGATAAATGACATTGGACAACTGACTTTCTGGGATGGACGCATTCTGTACCAGCAACCATACAAATAGGACTACCCTATGTCTCAATTAATTGCTGGGTACAGTATCCTTTTAAACAAATAAATACCTCCCCTCAGAAAGATTCAGGAAAAATGAACTGACACTAGGTAGCTGGAATTATGTTTAAACTTTACTCATTGCACATAAAAGGACACGCAAATAGGAACTGCTCATGTGAGTGAAGTTGTACTTTCCAGTCCCACTGATTTGCTGTACCTCAGAGAGCTTCAGAAATTAAAAGGTTGAAATATAAAATAATTAAATTAACACTAGTATAACAAACATCAATATGAGTTATTGCAGGGCCCTTCAATCTTGGCACTATGGTTATGTTCCCACTCAGTGATTGTGGGAATGTGCTTGTGAATAGTTGCGCATCGCTATATGTGCGCTATGATTGACTGGCGACTAGTTCAGGTAGGGCGTAGTCTGCCTTATGCCTGAAGTCAGGACCCGAGTGAGGATAAGCAGTAAGGAAAATGGATGGATGGATGGATGGATGATTTTTCATATGACAAATAAGGTGTTAACACCAATGCTGCCTGCCAACAGAAAATTATTATAGCATAATGAATAGATTAGGTATGATTACCAATAGTTCGCCAAATCCCAGAATACATCACATCCCCCTCCAATACGCCACAACTTCTCATTTTCAGGTCTGTATTTGATCACTTTAAACAAGGCATTTGACTAATAACAAATTATCATGAATTTTTAATGATTATATTGTTTTGTGAGCAGCACGACAGAACATGGGGTTTAGCATTAACACTGAAGACTCAAAAGTGCACGTGTCATCTACTAATGACACGCATCTGGTGGCTTGCAAGTTCAAATACAGTATCTTTAAATAAACATTTATCATGAACGATCTTATATTGTTTAAGATAAAAAAATTAAAAAATAAATTTAAAAAAATTAATATTGGAGCCTATGTATTATTTGAAATAATATCTTAGTATTGATTGCAGGTACATTTATGCATGGCATCTCATCTCAATCTCATTGTACTTGTGCATAGTGACAATAAAAACGCATTCTAGGACCAGTACAATATAAAACACAATTATCTACAATGTAAATAAGTAGGGGGTCCCCGCCCCAGCTTTCCATCAGTTTGGGGATCCTTGTTAAAGACCCCTGATATAAGCCATAAAAATAATTATATTGGTTATCAGTATCGGTATCGGCTTGGAGAAGCAGCAAGTTATCGGTTATCTGTATCAGTGGAGAAAAAAAACAAAAACAAAAAAACAGTTATCGTGCATCCCTACTTCTAAATATTCCTAGAAAAAAATCACAATTTCCCATCACTGGAGAGCTATTTTTACTACAAGCTACTGATGTGGTCCTTGACCACACAGATATACTCTATATCACAGGTGTCAAACTGGTGGCCCGGTGGCCAGATCAGGCCCGCCACATCATTTTATGTGGCCCGCGAAAGCAAATCAAAATTGCTCGTGTTCTGGTGTAACACCATTGAGATATTTCCAAGCATTTTTTGTTACCAATCCCCCTTTGAAAAGAAATGTAATAGTTGAAAAACATGTTTTTATAGGCTTCTGGTTTCAAAACTGGCTATTCATCAATGTGTTGTGTATACTGTATGTAATTACAGTATCAGAATCAGAATCATCTTTATTTGCCAAGTATGTCCAAAACACACAAGGAATTTGTCTCCGGTAGTTGGAGCCGCTCTAGTACAACAGACAGTCAATTTACAGAACACTTTGGAGACAGAGACATTGACAAAAAACAATTGTGCAAAAAGATGCAGAGTCCTCTAGCACTTAGAGCAGTTCGAATGACTAATATTGCAATAGACCGGTGCAATGACCATTGTGCAAGGGGCGCTGAGACTTCAAGGAGTGTATGCGGTTTAAAGTGACGAGTAGTGCAATAATCTGGGACAATGTTGGTTGTGCAAATGTTACAGATACTCTTCAATCAGTGTGCAAATGGAGCAGATGCTACTCTGGCATGAGTGGCCAGTATATGCAAATAGTGCAGCATGGCAAGACAACTACAGTGAGTGCACGAGTAAATGTGCATTCACAGAAATGTGACAACGAACTCAAGTCAAAAAAATTGCCAGCTTGTTGTAATGGAATTATAGGTTAGGTGTTTAAGAAGTTGATCGCAAGAGGGAAGAAGCTGTTGGAATGTCTACTAGTTCTAGTTTGCATTGATCGGTAGCGCCTACCTGAGGGAAGGAGCTGGAAGAGCTGGTGACCGGGATGCGGAGGGTCCGAGAGGATTTTGCACGCCCTTGTCTTAGTTCTGGCGGCGTGGAAGTCCTCAATGGTGGGTAGGGGGGTACCGACAATCCTTTCAGCAGTTTTGATTGTCCGTTGCAGTCGGAGTTTGTCCTTTTTTGTAGCAGCACCAAACCAGACTGTGATGAAGAACACAGGACTGATTCGACTACTGCTGTGTAGAACTGTCCCAGCAGCTCCGGTGGCAGGCTGTGCTTTCTCAGAAGCCGCAGGAAGTACATCCTCTGCTGGGCCTTTTTGAGGACGGAGTTGATGTTAGTCGCCCACTTCAGGTCCTGAGAGATTGTAATTCCCAGGAACTTGAAGGTCTCGACGGTTGACACAAGGCGGCTGGACAACGTGAGGGGCAGCTGTGGCGAAGGATGCCTCCTGAAGTCCATGATCATCTCTACAGTCTTGAGCGTGTTCAGCTCCAGGTTGTGTCGGCCGCACCACAGCTCCAGCCGCTCCACTTCCTGTCGATATGCAGACTCGTCACATTCCTTGATGAGGCCGATGACAGTGGTGTCATCTGCAAACTTCAGGAGTTTGACAGTCGGGTTCGCTGAGGTGCAGTCGTTCGTGTAAAGAGAGAAGAGCAGCGGAGAGAGGACACAACCTAGGGGCACCCCAGTGCTGATGCTGCGTGTGGATGAGGTGGCCTCCCCCAGCCTGACCTGCTGTGTCCTGCCCTTCAGAAAGCTGTAAATCCACTGGCAGATGGCAGGTGAGACGCTGAGCTGGAGAAGCTTGGATGAAAGGATTTCAGGGATGATGGTGTTGAACGCTGAGCTGAAGTCCACGAACAGGATCCTCGCGTAGGTCCCTGCACTGTCGAGGTGTTCTAGGATTAAGTGCAGTCCAATGTTGACTGCATCATCCGCAGACCTGTTTGCTTGGTAGGCAAACTGCAGGGGGTCCAGCAGGGGACCTGTGACACTCTTGAGGTGGTCCTGCACGAGACGTTCAAAGGACTTCATGACCACAGATGTCAAAGCGACAGGCCTGTAGTCATTCAGACCCGAGATTGCAGGTTTCTTGGGGACTGGAATGATGGTGGAGCGTTTGAAATAGGATGGAACTTCGCACAGTTCCAGAGATCTATTGAAGATCTGAGTGACGATTGGAGCGAGCTGGTCCGCGCAGACTTTGAGGCAGGATGGGGACACATGGTCCGGGCCTGCCGCTTTGTTAATCTTTTGTTGTTTGAAGATGCGTCTCACATCCTGTTCATGAATGGTTAACGCAGAAGTCAGAGGTGTGATTGTGGGCGCGGGTGCGGCCGGGTGGGTGTGTGGTGTGAAAGTGTCCTTCAAATCTGCAGTAGAAGGTATTCAAGTCGTTGGCTAGTGTGCTAATGTTCTCAGCTTGGGGGGGATCGTCGCTTGTAATTAGTCAACGATTGGAATGCATGCCAGACTGATTCAGAGTCGTTTGCGCTAAACTGTTTTTCCAACTTTGCTGCATAGTTTCTTTTTGCAATGTTAATTTCTTTAGTCAGCTGGTTTCTCGCTCGATTATAGAGGGTCCTGTCCCCGCTCTGATATGCGTCCTCCTTAGCTTGGCGAAGCTGCTTAAGTGTAGCAGTGAACCACGGCTTGTTGTTGTTGAATGTGCGAAAAGATTTTGTTGGTACACAAACCTCTTCACAGAAACTGATATTGGATGTGACAGTGTCCGTATATTCATCCAGGCTAGGAGGTAATCTTTCATTTATATGGGTTCACAGTTGTTGCGGCCCTCCGAGGGAAGTCATAACTACGATGTGACAAAAATGTTTGACACCCCTGCTCTGTACTGTACATCTGTGTTTGGTAGTCAACTCCCATATGCACAGGCACCATAACCCTGTTAGCAATTCTAAGGATGTACTATATGGTCAGATGTATCAAATGCAAACAGGACAGTCCATTTGCTGCAAGAGAAAACAGACAATTGCACGCACACATTCTACATACCTCTTCCAATTTCCATTAGCTGTCTCTCTGAGTCAGCATGCATTATTTTGCTATGAATCAGAAAGTCAATATTACTAAGGTACCACAGACAGGACAGAGAGCGAGAGAGGGATAGGGAGAGGTAATTTGGTTTGGGCAAAAGGGACAACATATCGTTTCACTTTGGCAGTGAGCAAGTGAAAGTCACAACGCAACTGTACCTGGTTTATAAAATAAAGAGCATTAAAAGTACTCTTCAGCAGAAGTGTAGCTAGTACAATACTGTCAGGTCATGACAGAATTGAAGAAGAGCAACACAGAGGCTCGAATACAGAGAATATATGTCTATTTCATGTTCTTTTTCTTTCTTTCTTTCTTTTCGCCCAAAGCGTAAGGGGCACACATCAATCACTCGTTCCACTTTTTCTACAATGTGGTGCGTAACCTAGAAAATAGTCAATTCATACCAACATTATGCACCCGGATCATATGTTGGCCCAGAACATCTAGCCCAAGTGTGTTTTGTTCTTGGCTTGATGCTCAGACATGCAAATCACATATATATTTGTTCTTTACTTGATTTCATATGTAATTGTCCTTCCTCTCATATTAGGCTCTACATTAGGTGTAGATATGTAAATTAGGATCTGTGGATGTTGATGGGACTGTGATTCCATTTGTACTTGCATTTGTATTTATGCATGTACACGTCATTGTTGTCACACAGCCCATAACTAAGTCTCGCTTTTAGCTCCCAGAATTGACTTTGGATTTTGGTGACAGCCTACAAGAATATAGTAGTTACTAACATTACTCGTCGTGAAGCTCAACCCTTTATATTACATATTTTGTATTCATTTATAATTCAGTTAGTTGCAAATGATTGTTGAATATCCAATAACTCTTGAAGTTCACTCTGTAGGAAATTGTTATTACATAGTGTTTTTAAATGAAACTTTGGATGATTAATTGAGTGTGCAGAAACCTTTAAATAACCACTGTTCACAACTCTGAACATTCAGCTTAACACTGATGCTAGATCTAATATAACACGATTTGTGTCCAGGCTGGTACATTAATATTATAGACTTCTGAAGTAGGTTATCTAGGTTGCCTTGGCAATGGCAGAACCACAATTATCATTATCAGAGCAACATTTCCTCTTTTCTACAGCTTGGCACCCCGCTGTATGTAAACTGCTGCTTCCCATTGTAATTTTATTTTCTACTGCAGCAATGAGCAGGTCAGGACACCATCAACCATATTCCAGTCTTCCAGATAATACTGCAGTCCAAAGAACAATATTCAACTTGTTCCTGAACTAATCAAGAGCTTCTGGCAAGACACCTGCAATCTCGGGTCTGAATGACTACAGGTCTGTCGCCCTGACATCTGTGGTTATAAAATCCTTTGAACGCCTCATGCTGGACCACCTCAAGAGCATCACGGGGCCCCTGCTGGACCCCCTGCAGTTTGCGTACTGAGCAAACAGGTCTGTGGATGACGCAGTCAACATGGGACTGCACTTCAACCTAGAACACCTACGCGAGGATCCTGTTCGTAGACTTCAACTCAGCGTTCAACACCATCATCCCCGAACTCCTGTCCTCCAAGCTTCTCCAGCTCAGCGTCTCGCCTGCCATCTGCCAGTGGATTTACAGCTTCCTGACAGGCAGGACACACAAGGTTGAAGCTGGGGGACACCAACTCATCTACACGCACCACCAGCACTGGGACCCCCCAAGGTTGTGTCCTCTCTCTTCTGCTCTTCTGTCTCTACACGAACGACTGGACCTCAACGCACAACGCTGAAGTTTGGAGACGACACCACAGTCATCAGCCTCATCAAAGACGGTGACGAGTCTGCGTATCGACAGGAAGTGGAGCGGCTGGAGCTGTGGTGTGGCCGACACAACCTGGAGCTGAACACACTCAAGACTGTAGAGATGATCGTGGCCTTCAGGAGGCATCCTTCACCACAGCTACCCATCACTCTGTCCAACTCCCCTGTGTCAACCGTCGAGACCTTCAAGTTCCTGGGAATTACAGTCTCTCAGGACATGAAGTGGGAGATCAACATCAACTCCATCCTCAAAAAGGCCCAGGACAAGATGTACTTCCTGCGGCTTCTGAGGAAGCACGGCCTGCCACAGGAGCTGTTGAGGCAGTTCTACACAGCGGTCATCGAATCAGTTCTGTGTTCATCCATCACAGTCTTGTTTGGTGCTGCCACAAAAAAAGGACGAACTCCGACTGCAACGGACAATCAGGACTGCCGGAAAAATCGTAGGTACCCCCCTTCCCACCATTGAGGACTTGCATGTTGCCAAAACTAAGACAAGAGCATGCAAAATCCTCTTGGACCCTCCACATCCTGGTCACCACCTCGTCCAGCTCCTTCCCTCAGGTAGGCGCCATCGATCAATGCGAACTAAAACAAGCAGACATTCCAACAGCTTCTTCCCTCTTGCCATTAGATTGCTAGAGGGTAAGTGACTCTCCGAAGTGTGTTTTTATGTATTTATGTCTCAAAAGTATTTATTGTCAAGATGGCTGTCTGTTGTCGTACTGGAGACAAATTCCTTGTGTGTTTTTGACATACTTGGCAAATAAAGAGGATTCTGCTTCTAATTCTGATTTTTATTAGAATAAATGAGGGATTGGTTAAGCCAAAGTGAGATGCGAGAACATAAGAGGAAGCGGTCAGAGTTGAATGTCAGCAAAGAGAGAAATGAGAAAAAGAAAGATGAGTGAAAATAAAGAGACATGAAAATGATTAGTGAAAAGCAAAGTAGAAGTCTGTAAGAGAAGTAGTTGAGGGGAAAGAAATAGAGGGTCTCTGTAGAAGGGAGTGGGAGGGTTTTCCGAGGAGAATCGGAATGTTGTGGAGCTTTGAGGTGTCAAGAAGTGGGCCAACAAAGAGAAGTGGGAAAGAAGGCTTGAGGACAAAACCAAATGGGGGAGCATGTGGGAGGGGTGGAGAGCAAAATGAAATGTGAGCTGAAGACCTCGGTGTGAGTATTCCTCAGTTGCCATGGTAACGCTAGCCTGATTCTCCTCCCAACTACACATCCTCATAGGTTATTCCGCCTCTATTCTATAGACTATAACTACTGATACTGTGCATTAATGCGCACACTGAAAACTGTGTGAGAGCCTGGATGGATTGTTCACTTTTGAGTCTTTACCATGTCTCATTGATTATTATAACAATGAAAAATATAGCTTGAGACAATTGCATGGTGAAAACAAACAATGGAGAATAAATAGGAGAATATGAGGCACACAAGATGAGTAGAAGAGAGAGAAGAGAAGAGAAGATATAATGAGATTGGCGTGCAAATCCAGGTTTGTGTTTCAAGAAGGAGAAATAAAAAAATAGAATGGAAAACTAAATAACGTAAAAGCTACAATAATCAATAGTTACACAGTGCAAATGGCAGTAAGGTACTCGTGTATGTATGGTAGCAGCAAAGTGGGGATGTTTAAAGTACAACGCTAAGTGCCGTTCCGTGAAAATTTTGAGAATAATTTGCAGCAAATCTCTGACGAGTCCATGTAAATTTTAATAATAAAAATAAAAAATTAACCTTTAGTGAAAACAACTTTAAAAATACCCATGAATTGCAGCTATTTTAGATGATGATTGACTTTATTCAGAAATCTCGCTCAAAGGAATACTTCAGTACAATCACGACAACAAAAATGTTTTTTATATCGCTTGTGTTGCGGGTAAGCTTGAGACTATACCAGCTGATTGACATGAATTAACCAGAGCTGCAAATTCTACCAACATTAATTGTATCTTGTATCTCCGGAGAGATGGAGAGTATACATGCACACTCCACACAGATCTGTTCCAACTGAGATTCGAACCTAGATCTCAGGACTCTGAGACTGACATGCTACCCCTTAATGCACCGTAGCAGAGTAACAACTATGCATGAATACTGTAAATAATATAGAAGCAATATTCTATATTATGCATATATAGATATATATAGATATATATGCATGTATTACTGATGGAAGCTAATGTCATACAACCTGGCATAGCAAAGAGTGGCACAGTGTGCATTTTGCATGGCAGCAAGTGGATTCCCATTTGAATCTGTCTCTGCGTCTTTCGTTATGGAGTTTGACTGGAGTTTGACCGTCTATGTGGGCTCTCCCAAGGAACAAATAAATGAACTGAAAGGTTGTAATGGTAGATCATTACAGACTCACTGTTTAAACCTCCCACTGGGAATAATAACAGTTTACTCAGTCAGCAAACACTTTGGCATGGTTTTACTTCTATCATTAATTAAATCACACAAGTTAACTCAAGTACTTTTGGTTTGCATTCCTTCCAGGTCATAGAACATTGAGTGGGGTTGTGTTGGGGTCAACCTTGTGCATGCCAATGTTTATGTGACAGATGGAGAGACAGATGTTGTATTATATATATATCAACAAATAGACAGATGTCTACATTTTATTTTTGTGAATGGACAGCCAGAAATGTGCTTTATTTGTGTTTGCAAAGGCGGCACGGTGGTCAACTGGTTACAGATCTGCCTCACAGTTCTGAGGACCCGGGTTCAAATCCGGCCTCGCCTTTGCATGTTCTCCCCGTGCCTGCGTGGGTTTTCTCCGGGTACTCCAGTTTCCTCCCACATCCAAAAACATGTATGGTAGGTTAATTGAAGACTCTAAATTGCCCTTAGGTGTGAATGTGAGTGTGAATGGTTGTTTGTTTATATGTGCCCTGCAATTGGCTGGCGACCAGTTCGGGGGGTAGGCCGCCTCTTGCCTGAAGATAGTTGGGATAGGCTCCAGCACACCTGTGACCCTTGTGAGGATAAGCGGTATGGAAAATGAATGAATGAAAGAATGTGTTTGCAAATAGACTGTATGAGAATGTAAGGCAGATGTTTGCATTACATAGTATCTGATAACACCATTGTGATGATTATCCACTTAAACGGATAATGGTCTTTACTATTGACCATAGTGTATCCAAATGTTTAGGAGTTATTTGGTAAAAACGATAAAATGACAATACAAAAAGCCTTTAATATGTCACAAAATAAAAAAAATTTCAAGTGTCCAAGCACGTATTTATATACAAAAACAGCGGCGTAATGGCAGGTGTTCGTAGTGATGACAGCCAGCAGTGGTCATCAACGTACAAAAACGTCATAAACACTAACACCTGTGTTACCTTATCTTCCAAAAATGTTTTTCAAAGGTGAGCGAGGCAATAAACCCAAGAAACAACTCACAAAACCTGTGAATATAGGTGGAAATTAATCACTTACGCGGCACGGTGGCCGACTGGTTAGAGCGTCAGCCTCACAGTTCTGAGGACTAGGGTTCAATCCCTGGTCCCGCCTGTGTGGAGTTTGTATGTTCTCCCCGTGCCTGCGTGGGTTTTCTCCGGGCACTCCGGTTTCATTCCACATCCCAAAAACATGCATTCATTGGAGACTCTAAATTGCCCGTAGGTGTGAATGTGAGTGCGAATGGTTGTTTGTGTGTATGTGCCCTGCGATTGGCTGGCAACCAGTTCAGGGTGTACCCCGCCTCCTGCCCGATGATAGCTGGGATAGGCTCCAGCACTCCCGCGACCCTAGTGAGGAAAAGCAGCTCAGAAAATGGATGGATGGATGGATGGATGAATCACTTACCAGAGGTGGCTGCTCTCTACAAGGATCATTACAACAATCGATTCTAGCAATACAAGCCTCCACACATATAACCGCACTAGTTTTACGTTGTCTGAGAGAGAAAAAAAACAAAAACATCCAGACTTAGGGGAGTTAACAATAGTGTACCTTACATTTCCCATCATTCCCCAAGAACCCCACCCCACCCTGCATCTCTTCTAAAAAGGGAGTCTACACAAATTCCCCATCTAAACAGCAATGCTTGTCATGCCATTACACAATAGAAAACCCTTTCACACAGCTTTTTTATTTTATTTTTTTTTTTTTGTGGCCACACGTAATGCACATGCCAAAAACTGCTACTGATGGTTTACAAGAACTTGAAATCCTGAGAACCTAAGAATATTTAATTCAGTCAATAAACTTTGTCTGCATAGCGTAAACACAATGATTTTCAATAGCAATTTTCTGTGTGCAGTCATTATTGCTGATCCGTCAGGAGATGGTGGTTTCCCAGAAGAAGCTTGGTGACTATTGTGAGGCTCTGAAGCAATACCTGAAGAATGTCTCCACTCAGAGAGACTGCTTTCAGTAAGTCTCCTCGCATCTTCTTCATTCCCGCTTTTCAGAAAGAATGTTATTTTACATAGTTTCACTTTCCTTCATTCTTCCTAATGAATACCTGTAATATTTCTTCCCCTCTGGCCCCAATGAGAACTGAATACAACACAGTAAGAAAACACTGCTGTTTAGGTTATGCAATACCGTCATTGTGGCGGCACGGTGTTCGACTGGTTAGAGCGTCTGCCTCACAGTTCTGAGGACCGGGGTTCAATCCCCGGCCCCGCCTATGTGGAGTTTGCATGTTCTCCCCGGTTTCCTCCCACATCCCAAAAACATGCATGAATTAGAGACTCTATATTGCCCGTAGGTGTGAATGTGAGTGCGAATGGTTGTTTGTTTGTATGTCCCCTGCGATTGGCTGGCAACCAGTTCAGGGTGTACCCCGCCCCCTGCCCGATGCTAGCTGGGATAGGCTCCAGCACGCCCACGACCCTAGTGAGGATACGCGGAACAGAAGATGAATGAATTAATGAATACCGTCATTTTCATTTCACTTTATGTTCACGTTATACACATATGATACCGCTTCCTATTTATAATCACTGTACTTTTTCTTTTTAGTTTAAAGGTCTATTATTATTATTATTATTATTATCATTATTATAACTTTTCAGTGATTCTGTTTATCATTCCCTCATACAATACCCTTATGTATTGCTGCACTGTCACTCATATGTATTGTGTCTATATGTTACAGTATTATATTCTTTTCAATTAAATCCTATTCACATACAATAACCAGGAAAAAATTTTAATTAGTGTAACACTGATTAGTGCGTTCATACCACAACTGCGGTGAATGGTCTGATCTAAATGAATTAATCATCTTATTGATATCCCGACTGTGGACAGAAAATACATCTTTTATATTACATTTTGTATTCTGTTCATTTAAGTAGAATTGTCTGCCATACTCTGATATGGTGAAAATGTGTAGTGTAAAAAAAAATTCCCATTCAAAGTGTTCTTTTGTAATTCTTAAATCTTCTTGAAATTGAACCGAACTTGTGTGATAACAGGTAATCTGAGCAGGCACACATCCGTAAACAATTTCATGCCCTACAAGTACAAGAATTGCAAACACCTAACGTATCTGCAAAAAATAAACACTGCAAACCCTCACTGAAAAATACTTGCAATTTAAAAATGCTCTCATATAAGACCTTACAATATTTGGTATAAAGGGACTCTATGTCTATTTGGGTCAGGTATAGTCAATGTCATCTTTGAATATACTGTACATAGCCATTTGCTCGCCTGCAACTTGAATGTCAGCACAACAAGGCACATAACACAAGCCTGTTAAAGCTCTGCATGAATTTTTAATGGAGTGTGATTTGCTAGTTCACATAAGCAGCAGCAGTTTTCACTTTTGAGAATTGGTTTAGACATCACATGACACGCAAGAGGTCCAGGTCAGCGACAAGTAATGGTAGCAAATGCGCAGTCCACGAGAGTGTGAACAGAATTACCTAATCGGACATCACCTACCTACAGTAGATATATAAATGGATATATATATTTTACATTATTTAGTTTTCCATTCTATAAAGTTTGTGATTTTTCGAGAGGCTTCTATTCTAGATTATGACTCTTTTTAAATATCAAACTGCTTCTTCGTCCAAGCTTTTTCCCTTTTTGGGGTTGCCGTTGAAAAAAAAATAGTAGACTGTGTTTGCTTTTAGGTTTATATATATATATATATATATATATATATATATATATATATATATATATATATATATATATATAAACCTAAAAGCAAACACAGTCTACTATTTTTTTATATATATATATATATATATATATATATATATATATATATTTATATTTATTTTTATTTTATTTATTTTATTTATTTTATTTTATTTTATTTTATTTTATTTTATTTTATTTATTTTTTTTATGATGCAATGTATTGTATTGTGTTCTGTGATATGTACCGGAAACTACCAAGAACTACTACTTCAAGGATAAAGTCCTAGAATTATGAGAATGAAGAATTACAAGAATAAGAAAAATGTTGCAATGGAGAATTTAGTTTTTCATTTTCTTTTTTTTGTTGTTTGTTTTTTGCAATTTTTCCCACCCCAAGAGAAGCCTATGCAAAAAGAACAAACTTTTCCAACATTTTTTTTCTTGTAACCTCGTAACTTATTTCCTTTAATTTTGCTTTTTTTTTTTTTTTTTTTTAATGTTTCAGTATATTTCAACACAAACTATGATCTTTTGTCTGTTTCTTCTTCTTCTTCTTCTTCTTCTTCTTCTTCTTTTGTCCTGCTTGTGTCTGTCTCTTTTCCAGTGTAACTGCCGTGCGTCTGCCAGATGGTTTATCCTTTGTTATCTATGAGTTCTGGGACGGAGAGGAGGAGTGGAAGAGGTATGATACTAGTTAGACGAATTCCATGATTTCCTGTGGCAAATTGCAAAGTACTGCCTTCATTAGAATGCACAGGAAATAATGCTTAGCAAATGTAGAATCAGGAGGACCTGTCTTGCCATACTATTTCTCCCACTTTGCATGTTTGACATTTTAATCTTTATTGCCGTTCGTTACAGCTTTTACAGTTTAATTACAGTATTCCTAGCGGTGTTGTTTTAGTTTAGGAGAAATTTTCTTGCATTCGTTGAATTAATTCAAATGAATTATCTGGTTTATGAATGGCTGAAGCACTTGAGATTTGTCAAGGCTGCTGACGTTGAAACTGCCTGCTGCTTCAAGTTTATGTCACTCACATACAGTACCAGATACTCACTGTCATTAATATTTTAACTCCTACAGGAATTGCTATATTTTACGGGCTGAGCCTGTATATATGTGTGTGTGTGTGAGTGTGTGGATGGACTGTACAGTATGTGCAAACTCAAAGCACATGTGCTCGCCACTGTGTTTCCAGGCACCTTCAGTCAGGCCCCAATAAAGCCTTTCAGCATGTGAAAGTGGACACGCTGTGCCAGCCAGAGGCCATTTCCTCTGTCGCCGTGCCAGGTTAGTGCTTGAAAGTGACAAACGAAGATGGGAAAGAGGTCATACAGCTTTCTTGTTTTGTAAATGACAAGTCCATTAGGATTCAACAATCTCACTCAAATTGTGAAAATGCTGAAATGCTTCCACATTTCTCAGCCAATTCAAACCATTCTAACTTCAAAAGATTGATTACCGGAAGAGGTAGGTACTGGTGGAGGTGATAAAACTCATCTCTGTTTGGACGAGAGGGAGGACCTGATTGGACGCTTTGACCAGGAAGTTATTGAGTTATTGAGTTAGTGAGTTGAGTGGCGGCAACAATAAAGGCACGAAGCATCGATTTGCTGCTTTAATGGCTTTATTAGCTCCGCTGCACATTCAACGTCAGCAGGTCCTCCGGTAATCGCTACTCTTCCCCGGTCACCGTCACTACACTTGCCACTGTGCGCACTCCTTCCTTCTTTGCAGTCCCGTCTCACTCACACATCGACGCACACGCCCGCACACACTTAGCTTGCTGTCACAATCACGTGGGACAATACCCGTAACAGAAGTATTTCGCCGTAAATTTCGACTTTAACGGTAAAATCCGACTAATGCGGAAATTCGTGTTACGTCGCCAGCGTAGGAACGGAACTCTTTCGTAAATCGAGGACTTCCTGTATAGGGGAAAATGGAAAAAACTTTCACATTTTATAAATATATGCCGCTATCTAGAGGTTATGAAAAAGCTGTACACTTTCATTCCAATATGCCACCGCCACCTAGAGGTTATGGGAAAGGTTGTAGCCTCCACTTTCATTCCAATATGACAGGGGTACGTATGACTGTGTATATGTACAGTTGTGCTCATAGGTTTACATACCCTGGCGGAATTTGTGAAATATTGTGTTTTTAAATACGACTGATGACTGAACAACAACCATCATTAATGTCTTTATGATTATGTTTTGTTTAATGATAATGGTTTTCTGAAACGCTTAACGGTTTAATTTGAATCCCATTAAAATACAATTTTATGTGTTTCACCTGGCCCTTCATATTTTCTTTAAAGAATTGTACCCATCTTACAAATTCTGCCTGGGTAATCAAACATATGAGCATGTTTTCTCATTTACTAAATAAAAGTAGGGCTGTGAATTTCAAAATAAAAGAACACGAAAATAAAAAAAGTGTTACGTGTTCAAATAAAGTGCTTAACGTCATAATAATTCTGTGAAAACTAACAAAATACAGATAATACTTCATGTTTTAATCATATGGGTAGAAGCAAAATCATGCATTGTAAAAATGCATTATAGACACCAACATGGGTGTGCATTATACACAAGAAATTACAGTATGATACATATGAGGTGATACTGTATAGATATGCTCAGGACTAATCACCATAATAATAAGTATGCACAGGCTGACGACATATTTAAAAGAGGTTGGGCTGCATGTACGGCGTCGTCCAATCAAGTCCTCCCTCTCGTCAAATCTGCAATGAGTCTTATCATCCCACCAGTACCTCTCTCTTCCGGTAGAATAATTCTGTTGTTTTTTTCATTTGCTTTTGTGTTTAGTTATTAGTTGTTGTATTAATTTTAGTTGCTCTTGCGTTTAGTTGTTTGTTCCGGTTATTAGTCGTGTTTTTTTTTTTTAATTTGCCGTTATGTTAGTTGTTTGCTGTTGCGTTTTGCGCTTTGACACCACTATAATTTTCCCCATTCCAATAATTCCCTTTCCACAATAAAATTCCCAAATTTAAGAGCTATTTAACATATCGTTGGCATCAGGCCAAAACCTCCCACGTCAAAATTTGGTAAATTTCATATTATATGGTATACAAATCTATACTATTCGTTAGTCTTCAGATGTGTGTGTTAGATTTACAAATGATTGACCGATGTAAAGTGTTGAAAATGGCTTGCGCTCTTTGACGATGCAATGTTAATGGTCTTAACAAACGTGATTTACAGAATTTGGGTTTCCTGAAAAGTGAGGGTTTTGGAGATACGAGGATTCCACCCGAGGCCAGCGATATTTACTTCTTCCTTTTGCATTTCCTGACTGATTCAAACCATTCCAATCCCAAAATATTTAGCTCATTTGGGACATCTTGGTAACTATTTATCGCATTTCCGTAATTCCCAAATTAAGAGATATTTAGCAAATTTATCCTATTCCTCCACTATACTTCATGGATTCAAACCATTCCAACTTAAAAATATTCAGGTCATTTATCACATTCCCCAACGTCACACGTTTTCACAATAAAATGCGCAAAATATAATAAATAAATAATATTTTAAATATACGGTATACTGCGCGTCCTCCTTCCACATTTCTCACTTGATTCAAACCATTCCAACTGCAAGTCTTACAGTGATTTGACATTTCGACAGGTAAATTAATTCCTCAGGTAATTCAGTGCAGGTGTTTGGCATTCACACGCAATTTCTACAGAAATTGCATTCTCTATTTCTGGAATATTATTGAGCTTTATAATGAAGTTGATTGGATCTTGGCAATGGACACGTACATTGATTTTATGTAATACTTTCCTCAAATAGTATCCTCCACTGTTGTAGATGTCGTGCCTGAATTAGTCTCAGGCTGCGTCATACGTCCACTTGAACAAATGGTCAATGCCTCTCCACAAATAAATGCCTCCTTTTTGCCTCAGGGTGATCCCGCAAGGTAGCTGTAATAATTTTTACTCCGTTTATGTTTCCAGTTCAATAAGCCTGATTAGGTAAGTGTTTCCAGCTGATGATAGATCAGCTTAGCAGGTAGCTCCCTAATTAGGGTGACTTAATCGCAGGTGGAAAGGGTGTAACACGACATTAAATTTGACTACAATGTAAACCAGAAACACGAACGTCTTTAAACTCACTTTTTTGTCGAAATCCACAGCAGCACATTTGTTTTCCTTACATTCCGTAGCATCCCTAAGTTATACATCATCCATTTTCTATAGCGCTGATCCTCATTAGAATAACTTCTTCCACCACCATTAATGTGCCCTTTAACCTATACAACTCAATTGGGAAAAAAAAGGTTTGTAATATATCTAGGTTGAAAAGAAACAAATCGCTTAAAATATCAAACATGAGACAAAACAAGCACACATTGTCATGTTCTTAAATCCATGCAACACTCATTCGCTCATGCTTGTCGGCTTCACCCACACTGTTAAAGTCAGGTGTATTGTTAATTGCATATCTAACTGTGCTGCGTTATTTACAAGAACTATAAATAAAAGGAAATGCAAATAGCATACATGCAAATCAGTCGCCTTTCGGCGAAATTTGCAGTTTTAAACTCAAAATAGGCCATTTCCGTGAATCGTACAGATCCGCTGAGTTTTTCCTGGGGGGTTTGCCGTCGCTGTCGTCATCGTAGGCTGTTTCGTACTCATGAACGCTGGCAGCTAGATCCATTCCACACATTCACCATCCACACACAGATGTCATTTCTGAATATTACTTCGCGGCGGACTAATATGCGAAAGCGCCTCGGGCTGAGGTTCCGCCTGTGCGCTCGGCACCTGCTTTGGAGTCACAGGAGTTGACGACACCAGAAAAAAACACTTCCGCCGCTTCAGCTGTTAAGAAGTAACGGTACTTTTACTCCGTTTCAATGATCTAAATGTTGCTCGCTACTTTTATTTATCAATTATTGCGTATTTATCAACTATTTTGTGCGCGAGATTACAACTTCGACTTCCGCATTGAGCGCTGTTTGCTCCAATCCAGTTAAAGCGCTAGTGACGTTTAAGTCTAGTTCACCAATCAAACGACACAAGAAAGTCACATGACCTCACACAACGTCTTCTATTGGGGTTCCCGGGTATTAACAATAGATAAGCTAGCGGGTTGATTGTCGTGCCTACATGTTGGGAAGATCGTCGTTACCATGAAGGCAACGGCGAGCTACTCGTGTTTACATCTAGACAAACAAAAACAACAGCTTTCATGTATTGTAATATTTGTCTGGCACTGTCTGCCCAAATGTGGGTATTTCAGCCCATTTATAACTTGAGATAACTCCGTGCAGTAAAAAAATATTTTATTTTGTTATTTTTATTTTATTGCAATATTTGGCTACTCTCCCCACCTCTGGAGCAGACATCCTCTATTGCTACTCCTACGTTTAAGCAATATTGTTTTCCTCATCAGCTCAGCCAGTGTCGTATTTGTTGCACTAGTCTTTTGTATTTTCGTGTTGAGGTTGCGGTCCCAGCAGAACCGCGAAGCACACGTAACATCGGCGACAAGACCTGATCCGCTAGTACATCTTATATTAATTAGGAAATGTGCCTACAATTATCTAATTAGTTTACGGATGTTAATGTTAAATCCATAAAGTGATGGAACGATGTTAGGGGTTATGTCACAACACAAAATGAGCTAGCTTCAAATTCAGAAATGGTTAAAAAAAAATGGAAAAATACTTAATATTTTCCTGGAGGGGAGTCACTGATGGTGTAGTGGTACACTCGCCTGACTTTGGTGCAGGCAGCGTGGGTTCAGTTCCCACTCAGTGACGGTGTGAATGTGAGTGCGAATGGTTGTCCGTGTCTATATGTGCCCTGCGACTGACTGGCGACCAGTTCAGGGTGTAGTCCGCCTTTCGCCCGAAGTCAGCTGGGATAGGCTCCAGCTGACTCTAACCAGGATAAGCGGTGTTGAAAATGGAATGGATGGATTTTCCTGGAGGATGCATTTGGGATTAGCCTTTGACATTGTTAATCGTGAAAAATGAAGTGAAACAGACTGATGTTAGTCAATCCTTTTTCAGAATGAGAGTGCGTAAAGAGGAGGATGAGATTCACGTGGCACAGCTTGAAGCAGGCATCAAGTGCAGGTGGAGCTGGGCCTGGCTCACGTTGGAGGCCAAAACAAAAATGCAAAGAAATGAGGAAAATTTCATTTTAATCTTAAATTTGTACATCAAAATGTACTTGAGCGGTGTAAATATTTTTTTTCTGCGTAAAGAAGTTTGTATTTATTTTTGCCTTATTGTACTCTTCAGAGTCTTACAGATTGCTTAATTTCTGTTAAAATAAAAAAAAGAATCTCTACGGGGGCCCGGGGATCTCCCCAGCCACCCCTACAATGTGTTTTTTTGGTCTGTCACCTTTTTCATGCCTTTGGTGTTTGCATGTCTGAAATAGAAATTGCTAATGTGAGGCCGTTAAACATACCATTTACATTGGAACACCAAAGTAACAATTCTCTGCTGACCAGCCAATCATCACTATTTATGGGATTATGGTATTTAGTGGTAGGAGTACCAAATGAAGGGTGTCATTTAAGTCAAATTGGTAAACAATTTACAGTTTAAAATCAGCTTGGCAAACTAAGAAAGTAAAGTTGATTAGACTTAAAATACTACTAAAATACTAAATGTCAGAACGACATGTCTGATATGTTGATTTGTCAATACCTGAACACAAATTACATTTGGGTATTTTTTAAATGTTATTTGTCAAAATAAATACGCCTTACAAAAAGGAAACACATTTAGTGCTTAAGTTTTTGTCAATTTCCAACTATTATTTTTTGTATGTGTGTGTATTGTTGAGTAAAAGTCCTTAAGTTTTTACTTTGGAAGGCTGCCTGTGTACTTGAGAACTGGGAAAAAGCTGCCTTATACCGAAATGGATTCATTACCTTTGTGAGGCAATGTTTTAATCCATCACTTCTTACCTGCAGTGTCAGGTTCTCTCTGCTTTTTGTATGTCCAACCTCTTCATCTTCTTTCTCCGCAGCTGCCTGGTGCAGTGTGAACAAGGCCTGAGCATGAACGTATCCAACTATATACCAAGACTCTTGGACATCAACCCCTTGACCTTTTCCTTGCATTTCTCTGACTTTCACTCCCCTCACGTTCCTCAAAACCTCTTGAAATACATGTTTACACAGTGCAAATGAATGGTGTCAACTGCAGTGACTATTGAACAAAATGCATTTTCCAAAAATACATTTGCATCCAAACATTGTGGTTTACTGCTTAATATTTATGATATATCAATTTGTTAGTTATGTTCTAATCTAGCCAGTTGGAGTTTGTCATGTAGCATGGAGCCTTGGGAGAAAATCTTCATGTAGCAGGAAACTGAATGTCCATTTGGTATTGCAGCCATTTTTAAACATGGTCGTAATTTCTTACATGAAGCTTGTCCATGTAGCTGCAAGTCCATTTGAGATACTTATTTCACATTTGGTCAAGTACACAGGAACATTCTGGAAATTACGGAAATATTTCTCTTGTTGTTGTTATTATTATTTGTAGCCGACCACAAACTTTGACGTAATCCTCACATCATTTTACACAGACCAAATACATCTATACATCAGTTGAGCTATACTGAACAAAAATATAAACGCAACACTTTTGTTTTTGCTCCCATTTTTCATCAGCTGGACTCCAAGATCTAAAACTTTTTCGACATACACAAAAGGCCATTTCCCTCAAATATTGTTCACAAATCTGTCAAAATCTGTGTCAATGAGCATTTCTCCTTTGTCGAGATAATCCATCCCACCTCACAGGTGTGGCATATCAAGATGCTGATGAGACAGGATGATGTTTGCACAGGTGTGCCATAGGCTGGCCACAATAAAAGGCCACTCTGAACTTGGAGTTTTATCACACAGCACAATGCGACAGATGTCGCAAGTTCTGACCAAGCGGGCAATTGGGATGCTGACTGCAGGAATGTCCACCAGAGCTGTTGCCCGTGAACTGAATGTTCATTTCTCTACTACAAGCCGTCTCCAAAGGCGTTTCAGACAATTTGACAGTACATCCAACCGGCCTCACAAACGCAGACCACGTGTAACCACACCAGCCCAGGACCTCCACATCCAGCATGTTCACCTCCAAGACCGTCAGAGACCAGCCACCCGTACAGCTTCTGCAACAATCGGTTTGCATAACCAAAGAATTTCTGCACAAACTGTCAGAAATCGTCTCAGGGAAGCTCATCTGCATGCTCGTCGTCCTCATCGAGGTCTCGACCTGACTGCCGTTTGTCGTCATAACCGACTTGAGTTCCTGCCAATAACCAGCAACGTTGCACAGCCATTGAAGAGGAGTGGACCAACATTCCACAGGCCACAATCAACAACTCGATCAACTCTATGCGAAGGAGATGTGTTGCACTGCGTGAGGCAAATGGTGGTCACACCAGATACTGACTGGTTTTCTGACCCCCCCTCCCCCAGACCTCCACAATAAAGCAAAACTGCACATTTCAGAGTGGCCTTTTATTGTGGCCAGCCTAAGGCACACCTGCTGTCTAATAAGCATCTTGATATGCCACACCTGTGAGGTGGGATGGATTATCTCAACAAAGGAGAAATGCTCACTAACCACAGATTTAGACACATTTGTGAACAATATTTGAGGGAAATGGCCTTTTGTGTATGTAGAAAAAGTTTTAGATCTTGGAGTCCAGCTCACGAAAAATGGGAGCAAAAACAAAAGTGTTGCGTTTATATTTTTGCTCAGTGTAAAAATTTAAGCTTGACCTTCCTTACAAAAGCATAGTTTTTTTTAATTACAAAAAAAGCTTGCAGACGAAACCAATTGTTAGTCGTGAAATCGGTTTAATTAATTTTCTCATTTGTTTTGTTCTCAAGTAGAAATTGATGCTGAATTCATTAAGAGATTTGAAATAGCAGTTCACACGTGCAGCATGTGCCATATTTTGTCCAAAATGAATTACCGATAACTCACCAATGCTAACCAAATCCACCAACAACTCAACACAACTGAATGCTGACATGGCTGAACAAAACAATTGTTTATTGCATTTTATTTCTTTCCGCACTAATGTAATACTAAAATTCTTTCATTCATTTTCCCTTATCCTCACTCGGGTCGCGGGTTCCAGCAGCCTATCCCAGCTATCTTCAGGCGAGAACCCTGAATTGGTCGCGAGCCAATCGCAGGGCACACGTAAACAAACAATCATTTGCGCTCACATTCACACCTACGGGCAATTTAGAGTTTCCAATTAACCTACCATGCATGTTTTGGGTATGTGGGAGGAAACCGCAGTACCTGGAGAAAAGCCACGCAGGCACGGAGAGAACATCCAAAATCCACACAGTGGAGGCCAAATTTGATCCCGGGTCCTCAGAACTGTGAGGCAGATGTGCTAACCAGTCGCCCACCGTGCAGCTAATATTAAAATCTATATTTAAAATTAGGTTTTATTTCATAATGATAATTTTATCCAGCCCAGTGTCACAACATTTTTTGAAAGGGGTACAGTATGTGGGAAAGCTCATGTTTGATGGCAGACATGATCGCCACCTGCAGGACGCTGGAGTTCAGCCTTGGCAGAGCTGTTCTTGTTTTTTATTTGAAACAACTTTAAATAAGGCGGCACGGTGGACGACTGGGGCGGCACGGTTGCGACTGGTTAGAGCGTCAGCCTCACAGTTCTGAGGACCCGGGTTCAATCCCGGGCCCTGCCTGTGTTGAGTTTGCAAGTTCTCCCCGTGCCTGTATGGGTTTTCTCCGGGCACTCCGGTTTCCTCCCACATCCCAAAAACATGCATTAATTGGAGACGCCAAAATTGCCCATAGGTGTGACTGTGAGTGTGAATGGTTGTTTGTTTGTATGTGCCCTGCGATTGGCTGGCAACCAGTTCAGGGTGTACCCCGCCTCCTGCCCGATGACAGCTGGGATAGGCTCCATCACGCCCGTGACCCTAGTGAGGAGAAGCGGCTCCGAAAATGGATGGATGGACTTTAAATAATATAATTTTTCAATACTCACGTCATTTCCATCACTTAAGAATTACTGAACACTTTCTTTCACCCAAGGTGAGCTGCGATAGCCTCTAGCCATGTGATGCACTGTGACACTTCAGTCATTTAAAAAAATAATAATAATCTGACTTCGGAAAACATCATCATAGTACTTGCCTTATAATTATAAGGTTAGAATTCAAATTTCAGTCACATATAATAAAACTGTAGAATTTTGAAAGATGCAATAAACACTCATTTTGCTCAAGCATGTTGCACTGGAATTTTAAAGTCTGATGAGTTTTTATGGTGGTGCTCATCCATTGGTGAGCACCACTTTCCTATTGAAAAATGCTCACGTATGACCACTAACATGCCATTTACACGACTGACAGTTCAAATGCAGATAACAGTCAGAGAATAATACTACTTTTATAAATAAGTATCAGCTATCAAGGACCATCATTGTAACGTCATGAACACAATGATGCTGAAAATTATTCAAAGCCCTTCACAAAGTGGCTATCTATGGACAGTTTTTACGTTTTGCAAATAAACGTCATTGACAGCGGAGGATGAATCTTTTAGATTCCAGCTCTCGCCTCAATTACAAGCCAACAGTGTCCTGTGGATTGTCAATATTCCTGTAGTAGTCTTTTAAAGTTCTCGTAGAAGCTGCAGTTTTGCTTTACATACCAGTTATTTTATTTTTGGGAGTTCATTTATAGTCAGTTAGCTTTAACATCAGGGTAATAAAACACAATGTATGGTCACTGTTGGATTAGGACTCTGCTGCTACCTAAACAGAAGAGAAAAGAGAGCTAGTCTATAAAACCTAGTTTGTTTTTGCACTCTTTGTGTCATACTCTTCTAAAATGACGATCAATATCTTATATTAGCTGTGTATGTCTGGTAGAACTTGTAAAAAATATATGAATAATGTTGTTCTAATATGAATATATTTGTATTATTTCAATATTTTAGTGCTGTGGTGCAAATATTTTTCTCAGTGAAATTGACAGTGGCTTCTCAAACACTTGTTTCATACCATCAGAAACTGCTGACATTGACGATAAAAGCCTTAATAATCATTACATGGTATGGAAAAGTTTCATATTTTCCCAATTTTATTTTTTTTTTTTACCTCCCACTAAGCAAGGTAATATCACATTCACCTAAATTTCATTCAAATGTTCAAATATTCAAATACATGTTTTAATCTAACATATTTACTTGACATACCGTTTATGATTTGACAAATTGTAGCCAAATTAACAAAAAAAAAACATATTCTTCTCTTAGTTATAAGAAATGTGAAAACTGGGTTGAAAAAAAAACCAAATAACTTCAATAATAAAACACAAGACAAACAAAATAACCTTGAGAGTGCAGCAAGCAGAGACTTGAAAACTGTGATACTGTATGCCAGTACAGTTCACATCTCAATCACTGCAAACCTTGTAACACTATTTCAAACATAACTTGTGGGTCGCTTATTACATTAGGGTACTCAATCTTAACAACCTTGTCTTATTAACATACGTTTGCCCAAGCAGTCACTGTTCATGTAGGGACTGTACGTTTAAAAAAAAAAAAAAAAAAAAAAAGAATACGAGAGGCAACAATTATTTCCATTTCCAACCATTATTGAAAGGAACCACGAAAAAAAGGACATGCGGATACAAATTTTAGTTACACATTTCATTCCCATTGTAACAGGAAGTAACGTGAGCATGTTTATCTTGAACAAGCATATATAAATAAAGGCATCCTCTCAAACAGGCACCTTGTTTCAAATGAATGCCCGCTACTGCAGTTGAGTAAATAACACCCACCGTTTGTGGAAATACGCTACGTTACGGTTTTAGTGGCGGAGAAATAAAAACCTTGCAGAGGTTGGCTCTGGGTTAAGGTCAGACATAGGCAAAACAATATCTTAAGAACCCAGCACCCCTTTCGTGACCCACTTCACATCACTACACAACGACCAACTTGATAAACATCCATATGATCCCATGTTGTCATTAAGAATCTGTCAAAAAGCACAATTTAACATGGGTCAACGTTGTGACTTGATCATTACTAGTTGATTACTGTTTATTTATTATCTGGATTTGTTGTACAGTTATTCTTCCAAAAATACCACATTGCCAGCCAATTCACTGTTAAATCAACGTTGACTCTACGAATGATAGCCAGTGTGATACCGCTGAAGAGTGTGTTTTTACAACATGTTAATGAGGATAGTATCACTATCAAGAAACCCACCGTTTAATTGGAGTATACTACTGACATGCTTTAAGATTAATTAACAAGTTTCATAGTTAACAATACACTTGAGCAGCCACAGCATTATGAGCACTTTCACAATATTCAATACAAACGTATCAAGCATTCTGCCTTACAATGATAATAACAATAATATCAATGCTTCTGTACCAGTAGAATCTATGTGGAATCTGAGTTGACCATTTGGAGGAGAGGCAAGTTGGATGGCTCAATGTTGACACATCATGAAACATGATATACTGTATGGCAATGCAGAAATGTTCAAGTCAATGCAGCCCAACAATGTAATGCTTCCTGTACAATGTCCCCACTCCAATTAGTTTGATGGTAAATGAACTGTCAGAATGCCAATACTGTTTCCTGTTGATACATTCCGGAATGTCGTTCACTGTGCAATCTGTTTTTTGGTTTTCTCTACTTTTCTCCCCAGTACAAATTGTGCTTTGTCATGAAACAAAATAGTTATGCCTTTGAAATGTCATGAAACAAGCCTTGTCTGAATGTGTCCTGGCTATTAGGACTGGCAGTGACATGCGCTACGATACACGGAGACTTGGCCTCCTGTAGGCAACACCACTTAGTGCTGAGAGCTGATGTAACTGGGTTTACCTCACGAGTCTTAGTACACGATTCCAGGTTCCAAGTCAGGAATTTGCCAAATTTCCTAATATCAAGGCTACAATTAATTCCTTCTGTGACTGTGTTCTTTTCTATTCTTCAATGAGTGCATGTCAACTGAATGTCTAGTAACTTCTTTGCTGTAGTATTAGGCCATACTACTCCTTTATGGGTTTGGTGCATTTCTTACATTCTTTTCCTCCTTTTTCTAGTAGTCCTAAGAAGGAGACAGAGTCTAAAATATATTATATACAGTACGTACGTATGTTTGACTAGAAAAGTGGAATACAAGGATGAATATTACATTTTATGAGATTGTTGAACTATTAATGCTTAATGTATGTTTCTGTAAAACAGATCTAGTAGACATTGAAGGGATGCAAGTGTTTGTCAAACTTTTAGAAACTGTAGAGCGCTGCAAATTCAATAAAGCTATGAAACAAAATGCTTTGCTGCCTTGATGTGAAATGTTTGTACTTTTGAGATGCCAATGTCATAAATAGACTTGATATTAAGCATTTCTCCATTTTCTTTACCGCTCATCCTCACCAGGGTCGCGGGCTGCTGGAGCCTATCCCAGCTATCTCTAACTCTGGGTGGGAGGCGGGGTACACCCCGAACTGGTCACCAGCCAATCACAGGGCACATATAAAACAAACAACCATTCGCACTCACATTCACACCTAGGGGCAATTTAGAGACTTCAATTAACCTACCATGCATGTTTTTGGGATGTGGGAGGAAACCAGAGTACCCGGAGAAAACCCACCCAGGCATGGGAAGAACATGCAAACTCCGCACAGGCCGGGCCGGGATTTGACCCCGGTCCCCAGAACTGTGTGGCAGATGTGCTAACTAGTCGGCCACTGTGCCGGTGATATTAAGCGTATCACATAAAATATATATTTCAACACAGTGGTTTAGTATTAAGCACGACAGCGTTCAAATTTATGTTGGAACATCTTGGTGCGGTGTATGCAAGTTCTCCCCATGCTTGCTTTGGGTTTCAGGTTTTCTAGTTACTTCTCACTTCCCCAAAAACATGCTCCTTAGGTCAACTGAAGACTCAAAATTGACCATTAGCGTGAATGGTTGTTTGTTTATACTGTTTGTGCCTTGCAATTTCATTGGCAACCAGTACGGGGTGTACCTGCCTCTTGCCCAAAGTCAGCTGGGGTAGGCCTCAGTTACCTGCAAACCTAATGAGGAGAAGCAATATTGGGTGGCTAGAAAATGTTTCAATTCAGATGAGGACCCACCATTTGCTTTTCAGATGTATATGAACAGCAATAAGCTGACTATAAACTTTATTATAATTACTGTATGTCCAAAAGTATTTGGACAGTGACATTGTTTTCATGATTTTTGCCTTTATACACAACAATAGATTTGTGGGGGAGGGGGGGGGTGAATCACAAAATGGTGTCATATTGTAGACTTCAGATCGTTTGATTATGCTGATTCTGTATTCACAAGCATTCTAGTCACTCAGCTACATCTCTGCATTAAGGACATTGTGATTTTCTCTTCACACTAAGGCTAATAGCAGGTTTATTAATGTCAATATGAAGAGATCTATTCTTAGATGTACAGTCGTAATATTTTTAGCCATGACTGCATACAAAGAAACATGATGTTATTTTTTATTGTCTGTCTGACAGGAAATCAGACTAAATTTTTCCTGTTTTAGGTCAATTAGTATTACCAAAATTATTTGTATTTGCTAAATGCCAGAATAGCGAGATAATTATTTTTTTTTTATAGACAAACATATAAAATAGAAAATACAGTCATGCTCATTGGGTGCCAATATTTTTTAGCACGACTGTATAGTACAGTTAATACCAGCATCAACCTAAGCATATATTGTATGTGAATTAGCAGTTTTGGAAGAAAATTTCCAATAAATTGACTAAGAAGAAGTGATTTGTAATTCAGAGATTCACCCCCATTATGGACTTAACCTTGTGATAGTTTGATGGTTTTATTGTCATCGTTATTAAATCAAGTGACTCTTGAATGTTTGGCTGATGACCAGTTCAGGCCAGGGTGTACCCTGCCCCTCGCTCAGTCAGCTGGGATAGGCTCCAGCTCACCCACAACACTAAAAAATGTAGAAAAAACGGATGGTTAGATGGATGGCTTGACCCTTGAATGTAAAATGAGTGCAGCATGATAATTCCTCAAGTATGTATTTGTAAAAGTCACATTTTAAATAATTTGAGTTACATTTTATTTGCTAAACACTTAAACATTAAAGCAAACAAAATTCTGGACAATATCATAAAATAAATGAGCTCATTTGGTCTTTTTTTTTTTTTTTAAACAAACCTTCACTATTACTTATTTAAAATGTTACATTATTTATACACCGGTTTCAATGCAGTTTTTTTACATACCATAAAAAAAGATAGTATGACAGTCTTTACAAACACAAGAAAATGTATTTTATGCCCCCCGCCCCATAACCCCATATTGACAGTGTGAAGCTTCCAAGTATTTGGTATAAATTAAGGTTCAAATTGGGACCACATTGACTTACCGTATTTTCACTACCATAAGGCGCACTTAAAAGTCTTACATTTTCTCCAAAATGGACGGGGCGCCTTATAATGCGGCGCACCTTATGTGTGCACCGAGTTCCAAAATCTATAAATGTTGTTTTGTGAAGAGCGCTGCGCTTGACTGACTGGGAGCATTTCCTAGCGACACGCTGCTTATATAGAGGAAGGCGGACGTGACTGAGGACAGCAGGCGGACGTAAAGGGGGAAGAGTGCACGTGACAGAGGACGCTAAAGACACGCCCCCAGAAGGTATATAGTTGTATGTGCATCGGTTTGGCTAAGGACCCCCGAAAATGACTGCGGTCAAGCCAGACTCCACTCGTAAAGTAGCAGTCAAGCCAGCCGCCCCTAATTTTGTTCATACTAGGCATTACGCTAATAGGTCGCCAACTCGCGGCAAAAGCCACCTTCAAAATAAAAGCTCCCCAATAATACGGACCTATCTCATATAGATTTTTTTGAACAGATTTTTTCAGTCAGGGGTAATGACAGCAAAATATGCAGTTTTCAGAGACTTATTTTGATATACAATATCAGATCTTCATCAAACCTCTTTTAGTGGAGTCCTTGGTGTGTGTGTGAATGTGAGGCTTTGTAAAGCGCTTTGGGCAATGTGATGATGTAGATAAAGCGCTATATAAGTACAGTCCATTTACCATTTTTCCAAAGATATCAAATAAACAAAATTTTTTAATGTATCTCAAGATTCAAATTAACTTTGCTGGTTGCATTCCTTAACTGAAGAGCACTGACGTGATTATTGGGAAGCTTTTATTTTGAAGGTGGCTTTCGCCTCGAGTTGGCGACCTATTACCGTAATGCCTAGTATGAACAAAATTAGGGGCGGCTGGCTTGACTGCTACTTTACGAGTGGAGCATGGCTTGACCGCAGTCGAAAACGGCACCTACGAAGAGACATGCTTATGAAGCACAGTTGAAACTGCAAGCTATCAGTTACGCGGAGGAACATGGGAATCGAGCAGCCGCGAGAGAATTCAAGATCAACGAATCCATGGTTCCCAAGTGGAGGAAGCAGGAAAACGAGCTTCGCCAAGTCAAGAAGATGAAGCTGAGTTTCCGCGGAAACAAGGTGAGGTGGCCCGAGTTGGAAGACCAACTCGAGCAATAGATTAATGAGCAAAGAACAGAAGCATCTCTCCAGTCACCATTCGACTGAGTGCAATAACTCGGGCGTTCAAAGTGAAGTTGCGAGCGGCGTGGGAGCGATGGCTGACAGATGGAGAACACAGCTTTACTAAGACTAGGAGGCAGCGCCGGGCGAGTTACGCCACAATTTGTTAATGGATTGTGGTTGCTTGGGCTAACGTGTCTGCTTGCACTGTTGTTCGAGCTCTCGTAAAAGCCGGCATCATTTCTGAGGAGCCGCACGGCAACGAGACTGACTCTGAAAATGACGAGAGGGAACCTGGCATGTTTGATGGAGAACCTGCCCAGCTGTTCATTTCAGATACAGAAGATGAGGACTTTGATGGATTTGTGGATGAGGATCGATCAAAAAACAACGTGAGTACATTGTTAAATACTTCAATAAAGTACAACCGAACTCAGTTATGCTCCCGCTGCCTTTTTAAAAATATTGTTTTAGCGTGCATGTATGCTACCGTATGTTTTAAGCTAGCGTATGTTTTACCATGCCTGTGCCCAATAATACGGTGCGCCTTATGTATGTGTTAAATACAGAAATAGACCCCGTAACTGAGACTGCGCCTTTTAATATGGTGTGCCTTATGGTCGTGAAAATACGGTACATTATGATTACAGTGAAATACAGTTTTAATTTAAGTAATTTGGTAAGGTGACCATATAAATGATCATGTGGCAGAAGAGTGTGATTATATTCCTGTAACTACATTACATCTTCCCAACACCATAGGAAGTAAGTCAGAGGTGATCATCACGGTGTAACTGTGAAAAATTAACCCAAGTAAAAGTAACAATGGAGAACACAAAAAAAAAGCTTTGGAACTTTACAGGTTCTACGTTTGTTGTCATCAAGACTGCTTAGCAACTGGTTTTCAAGGGTACACTTAAGACCTGTCAAGAGTGCAGAACTGGAGTGTCGTGGGAAGGCAAGATAAAATCTAGTCTTGAGTGTCAGATCTTTCCGAGGAGCTGCATGACAGCGATAGTGGTACTCTGGCCAAAGATGAATGCACCACATAGCAGTGTGATCACTCCCCAAACTGTGAGGACAATTCTGGGCAGGAGAAGTATACAGAAAAGACAGATACGAATGTGAATTGGTGATGCTAATTTTCTTGCTTAATACACATTTGAAACTTAAACTTCATTTATAAAAAGCATTATTACACACACTTGCCAAACACTTAATTCAGAAACATTTTTGAGTACTAGATTGTCACAGACACATATCTTGGTCCCAATTTTCATGACCGGCGTAAATCAGGCGCAGCAGGCGGCACAACTGTGCCCCAGGGGCGGGTCAGAATGGTGTTGATAATTTTTTAGACCAGCGCAGCCCAGCAGATCAGAGAGTGGGTAGGCTGTGTGTGTGTCTACAACCAACCTCAAAGCGGCTCCTCTCCTTCCCTTTAAATGTGGCGCAATGACTGTCTCAACCGAGTCATCTCTGTGCGAAAGACGACGACGAGTAATCGCAGCAATTTGTGCGTGAGTGGGGCATTGTCACTGATCTTGGCCGGTGTGGCAACAGATAATGGGAGCGGGTACCCTTGCTAAATACAGTTTGAGCTAGTGATAACCATTGGCGGCTTAAATATATCCCCGGAACTCAGTATCTGTCTGCCTGTACCCTGATCAACTTCGGATTAGACCAGCTAGCAGTTAGAGATGGTCTGAGCAGGCATAAATTTAGATTTCTGCAACCAAATTGTCACTCCTGAGCCCGGCTATTGGGTGGCGACCAGTTCACGGTGTACCCCGGCTCTCGCCCAAAAATAGCTGGGATAGGCTCCAGCATGCCTACGACCCTAGTGAGGATAAGCGGTTCGGAAAGTGGACGGATGGAAATTGTCACTCCGCCAGGTGCACCTCCAATGATACACCCTCTGCTCCTCAGGTATGCCCAGCTTGGCGCAGACCGGTCTGCCAAGTTGACAAATGCACAGAATGCCTTGCATTTGCAAGAAAATCAGAATCTACCGGCATTTGCGCCCCACCACAGATCCGCTAGCTACAAAAATCAAGATGCGCACCATTTGCGCTCTGGTGGACGTTGCACACTCTATGAATATAGAGCCTCAAGAGTTAGATAACTAGATAAAGACAATTTCAGAACTGATTTGACATACACAACCACCCAAAAATTTTCTTACCTGGTTTTACAAGACACTGGCTCAGACTGCATGGCAAACATCAGACAAAGTCCTGGTCAAACACACAGAGGATTTAGGAGGGTACGATTTAAAGTGCCCCCAAACTGAAGATAAGTGCTGAAAACGTGCAAAGAATGAGAACAATATAGTACTGAATTGTTGAGATATAGCTTAAGACTTTTACTTCATCTCTTTTGGCCAGATTTTTTGGCCAGGGCTAAAAACTAGCCCTGTGGGCGGGCTGGGGCGTATACCTTCTTGCATGAGGCCCTGCCCCACTATATAAACACTAGGCTCCCTTATTCCAGTGGCCGCTGGGCAGAATTGCCACTTCCTCATTTATTATAACCTGGCTCATTACTACCAGTATAGCGTGCAATTAGCCTTTCAAGTATGCCCACAACTCTTGCCTGAAGTGTAATGTGTTTTGTGTTATTTGGGCTACAGTGTCTCTGCCCACACACGCGTTGTTTTGTGAGGCAGTGGTGAACTGGATGGGATCCGTCGCCCCGCTTCCCCTTGCCAGCTTGCCATCGATTAGAGTAGCGGGCGTAGCCCCGGCACAACGGCGTCAGGGCCATCAGCCACACGTGTCATGGAGCAAGGAGGAGGAAGGGGGGGAAAAAAATCACCTGGCTGTGGCCACCGCAGTGCGTGCACGATGGTCCCCCTACTTTTTCCCCCTCCTCCTCCTCGCGACGTATCACGGCTGACGAGCCAAATGCAGTTGATTAACAGCCTGCTGAATTTCAACGGAGACAAATGGGTGGCCATACCAGAATGTCTTTCTGTGGCCCGTGAGATGTGCATTGCTGAAAATTCTTCTCTCCCTGCTTAGGAGGAGCCGTGAGAGAAGGCACTTATTTGATTGACAGCAGAAAGTTCAGAGGAGGCGGGATTTTGAACCCATTTTGCGACACGCCTACAGCGTCTCGAAATTGAAAGAATGTCTCAATTCTTGACCATTTTGAAGCCTGAGCTCCACATACTATTCATTCATTGACCGGTTCAAGAACAAGACTCTTTTCTGTGATGTGTCAAATTTGCAAGACTTTTTTTTGGTCTGTTTGGTGGCACTTCAACATGTAAGAAAATTTGGTCATGAAACAAGACATTACCTGGGAAAATAAAGATGAAAAATGCACTGATTCCACCGATGACACTGATGACTTTACTGATGTCTGGTACGAACACAGCGAGGAGAAGCGTTGCAGTTATCCACAGGAACGTCAGCATGTACCGACTGCGACTTTCAAACTCCACCGTCACCACGCGGCCACGCCTCCTCCACCAACTGAGCAGAGGGTCCTGGATCACTGATCTTACAGGATGTGCACAAAAAGACAAAGAAACTGATTTTGAAGAATGAAGATAAAGTCTGACAATGGAGAAGTTGTGAATATAATATTGCCTTTATAGATTCATCACTGACAAAATAAAGATTGCTTATATGACGAATGATCCCAACCTGCCCAACAACAGGATGATCGGGTAGATGGTGATAATAGATACACCAAACAGTAGCCTGGCGATGAGCATCAGAATGTCACCGCCCATGTATGACATCAAAATGTCAGCCTTCACATCCTTCCCAAATGTCAGGTACCCATAAACTCCTGGAACAGACAAAGACAGTATTTCTACCCCCTTGCTAACAAACACAATGCATCTGAAGCCACATTCTGTGCCTGATGTGAATAAGTACCCTGGTTTATGGAGGGTAGTCAGTATGTCCTGGCTGTATTCATGGATGATTATGTGTATTGCAGACTATGCAGACTATTTTTAATGCGGTTCCATCTTAGCATGTGTGGAGTGACTCTTGAAGTTGCTCTCCAATCAGAAATGACATGTGATCAGTGGATGAAATACTGTGCTGAGAAGGTAATGAACATATGAGTTATATACAGAGACCCTGTTGTTTCCACCAAGGATGCATGTTGTAGATACCCTCTAGAGAATCTGAAGAAAGTGCATTACTGTTCTGAAAATATAATGGTCAATCCACCTCAGATGTCAGTTTTGCCAGTTTTATTGTTAAGAAATGGTGATGAGAGCATTGTACTTTCAATGATTTGAACTTGCCGTCTCCAAAACATGTTCCTTCCTCACCACGATGCAGCTCAGGAGGGAATGTGACGTTATATCTAGGCAATATACACTTTTTTGATGTAACCATCCAATAATAGTTGCAATAGTCCTGCTGGTTTCAAGTCATTTGTAATACAGTGTGATGTTCCAAGTAGGACAGAAGGTCAAGAAATAAAGCTACATGGTGAATGAAATACTTTCATTTAAGATCAGTTATTTAGCCCATTTTTACACTTTAGAAATGAATTTTTGAGGAAAGACAATCATTTGTACCATTCTAAAGGATCCTGGTAACTTCTAGCATAATCTCGAGCATTATAATCAATATACTGTGCACAGAAGTGTGGCTGCCATTCTGCGCCTGCAGCTCTTCCAACACCACCAAACATCCAGCCAAATTCACTCATGGGCAATGTGGGTTAAGTGTGTTGCCCAGGGACACAATGGCAGCTTGCACTCGGGCAGGGATACAAACCGGCAACCCTAGGTACACTTACCCCCTGTACAGTGCTTTATGTTTGGAATCTAATGGCCCAAGTTATTATACAGTAAGTTCAGACAACCCAGGAAAGGCAATCCAAAAACACAGTTGGTTTCATGGTTGTACAACCCATTATGTCTGGTGTTGATTTACGACTGGAAAGGTGTTGCACGTTAAGTAGCGTAGTGGGCAAGCAGACCGTTATCTGACCTGTGAGAGAGTAAATGATGAGGCAGATAATCATAGTAACCACAGAGATGAAGGCCCAGTGAGAGAGACGCTGGTTCTCCATGCTGCTGTAAATGGCGATGGATGCCTCGTGACACTGTAACATAGAAAAAAATATTCTTGATTCCAGTTTATTAGCATACAAATTCAAGCAACCAATTTATCAACTTTTCCGACTCGTGACAAATCCTAGTAACTCGTTGTACAGTATTTGACTTACTGATTAACCCCACCGGCTCGCTGTCCTGTGTTTAATATATCAATGCTGGATGGGGGTTTAAAATGTTACTCAAATTTGCTTGCATCCAACATAATATCAGAGACAGAAGAGAGGTGGAAGGTCGCATGTGTGTAGGGAATGGGACCAAATACCATAAAAATAATCTGGCCGTTTGCAATTCACTTATTACTATTTTGACTTTTTAACATGATGTGATATTATTTTTGCTTAGCTAAATGGAATCGAGCTGGGGATTTAAATCAAAACCTGGTAGTTGATTTATTTATTTATTTATTGTTTTGTATTTTCTGATATAGAAATCATATATAGAGCACATTCATGCAATTTGTTGCAAACAACTTAATAAGTGATTAATTGATCATTAATTTTGCGATCAATAAAAATGTAGTCAAATGCTAATCCCTACTAAATGACTAATAACAATTAATGGTTTATAACATTGCGATTTGACCAGCATCACCATTGGCTAACAAAGTGTTAATCAAACACATTTGTGCAGAGTGCATTGCCGATTCACAACATACATGATGATGACCAGTAAATTTGTCCAATACCCCTTTGCTTTTGGTGAGTTTTATGAGAACATTGGTCTTTTAATGTATAATTCCTATTTTTTCTCGTCCACAGAAAACAACTTAGGTAGAAAAAACACATCCCACTTACACTTTTAACCCTGGCTACTGCCCAACCTAGATCCATGAAGTGATAAAGTGAGGTCCTGCAGGAATAGGTCTTAGCTCCAACATGACTTTTCTTGTCTCTCAGGTGCTCCCAGATCAAAGTCTAGCTCTTACTATTCTGAGCTTTCTACCATTGTTGCAAGCTGTCGTTTGATAGGATATAAATTAAGGATTGGGCTCCAACCAGTTCGCTCTTTAAACCATCACACAGGCCAAGACTCAATACAGACTCTTGTCCCCATTTGATCCCAGGTGCCGTCTACCTGGTTTAAATCTCATTCCCCTTTTCCAGCTGCAGCCCGCATCACTTGGCAGGCTCTAATCAGCTCCCCATTCAGACCTTTGCACAGCAATCACTCATCCTGAGGGGCTGAGTCTGTGTGCATTTGTGTGCGAGGACATGCACTAATCCTTTTGCATGCTCCGTTCCTGTTAGCAGATACTGCCTGCATCTCTCAGGGGTTACCTTGGCAACTTGGGAAGTTACACACAAATCTCCGCTGCTTTCAAATGGCAGGATGATCTTTTTCCGCTACTTGACCCACCTATTAAATATGAAAAAACTCATTCTGATGTTCTTAGATGCCGCAGGTTGTGCCAGTCCGTTGCCCTTGACACTCTAAACACAATTATGGGTTTGAGTTTTCAGAGACCTTGCATTCCTTTTATCAGTTTCCTACCCCTTTTCCGCTCACCAACATATCAATTGAATTATGTCACATACTACTCTTATTTTCCCCTTGACCTTTTGCAGTAAGTGCTGATATTTTTGTTTTTCCCAGAATTCTGAAAAGCAAAACAAAAATCAGTGCAAAGCAGCTGGGATGGTCAAAAGGTGACTGGATGGGATGATTTTTACACATATTTCATGCATTCATATAAGCACACACGCATACATATACTGTACCTATAAACACATCCATACATACATAAATGCAGGCATAACTGCAAAATACATTTTGACAAATTGACTGCTGAGACTTTGCCCTCATTAAACCATTCACTGAACTAAAAAAAAAAAAAAAAACTGAAAAGAAAAATGACACTACAATCTTTTCACAAATGAAAGGTTTTGATGATTTTAAAAAAATGTTTTTGAATATGTCATCTGCTTTGAGAGGACTGTTTAATTGGTTCATCAGCATCACTAGCACTGTCCCTAAGGACCTGGGCTTGGGTCACGTCCGAGTCCCACTCGAGAGCAAAACAAATATCAAGGATCTTATTAAAGAGCTGCTCGTCTGCTTCCTTACTAATGTCGAGGTGCCCTTAGCAAGGCAATGAACAACTTAGACTCAACTCAGGGGTACAGTAATATTTGCGCCCTATTCTTTAACATCAGTAACAGAAGATGCAATTAAACATAAATATAAGTACATATTTTATATATAATTTGTGTCTAGCCCATTCACCTGCTTGAGTTAAGACCGTGGTGTCCAATCTACGGCCTGGGAGCTATTTACAGCCCGCCGTCCATTTTTTAGTGGGCCTTGGCATATACAAAAAAATATTTGACATAGCCCACATTACTCTTGAGTGTGGTTGTTAAAAAAGTGAAGGGCGGTTTCAACACCCACATCCTCCACGGGTGCGACGCCCCTGACAATTACTATGACTACTACTACTAATATTAATAATAGATTGGTTTTATAGTTTTTTGTTTTTTTTAGATGTGCAAAGAAACTATTTACAACTAAAATATGAACAACATTTCTATTTATATGCATCATGAACAAAGATAATTCAGTTGCAGAAGCAAAAATGTTTTCCTCCTCTCTCTGCTCTGTCTCAAGGTCTGATTTGTGAACATATCACATTAATGATAAATTATGATCCTCAAGTAAACATGCTTTAAATATTGTCATCTTATTACAGATTGATCTTGCTTTGTTTTCTGAATATGGAGCTTAGGGCAGGGACAATTCTATTTTAGTGGGATACAGGGCTGTGGGCCACCCCAAATCATGAAAAATCCATGACTAGATACCTAATCACACCTTTCACAGACAGCTGTGATATAGCAGTTTCTCAAAATAACGCAAGTATTTCATTGCATGATGGATTGGTTTTAGTGCTTTTGAAAAAGTAAAAAAAAAGTGAAAGTGGACCTTTCATCCATTTTTCTGTAAGCAGCCCTCGAATGAAAAACTTAGGACACCCCTGAGTTAAGAGGAATAAAAAATAATGTAACTGGACATTTTGCAGCTATAACTGAACACATTTTCCAGTTTGGCTGGAAAGCCACAATCAAGTACTAGCTGCTAGCCATAACATTATGTCGCAAACACATTACCAATACCAAATACATTTCAATTGTTATACTTACTTGGAAACCAAAGCAAATGGTTGGGATGACGCTGAAAGTGGACGCCCAGGAGCTGATTCTACACAAAAGGAGATACGTTTGACACCATTTCAAATACAATACTTTGACATCAACAGACACCATCAAGTTCATCTATCAAGTACAGCTCAGTAAAACCTCGGAGTCCTGACAGTGAAAGTGGTTCTATGAGGTAGAGCAGAAAAGTGATGTACTGTATTTTGTCTATCCTAATGGTCTTGGTTCAAAGCAGATTTCATGGATAAGACTCATGGCAGCCATATTTCCAGGAAGCAACTTAATTGCATGGCTGTGACTGTCAAGTCAAGTTATAGCCCAGAAGCATGTCCCAGAAGACCCAAATTTACTTTTAGAGGAGATGGAAATAAATACAGAATACATTTGAGATGAAACGAAAAACTAATCAGCTAGTGGTGAAGAAGACAGAAAACACAGCCTAAAGTTTATTAAAAAATTAAAAGATACTTATAATGAATTCAAGGTACATGCTCATTTGTGACGTAAGGAGAACTAGTATTGGGGTAACAGAGATGAATATTTACAAGAATAGCTGAGGAATATGATTATTTACTTTAATTCAATTTCAATGATCCATATAGTCCACTGTGAGTAAGATGATCTGTTAAAACCTGTCAATATCCCAAAGAAGTTGTTTTGTAATAAATTTATGTTAAAATAAACACGGACTGTGTGAGGATATTCAAGAAAATAAGCACTAAAATGTCAAAATGCTCTCAAAATTGTTGCAGTGTGTACTGAGAGCAGAGAGACAGTTGCTGTCACTGCTTGCACGATTGCTTCAGATACTTGATTTTTACTTTTTTTCCGGTTCAAACGATCTGACATCAGATGGACAAGAAAGAGAATATTAGTTTTGTTGGGAAAAAATTAGAGGTGGTTTGTAATTATTAATAATAATTTCTAGCCTATTTATTAGCATCACGGTAGGATGCTTGCTCTCTCACACACACACACACACACACACACGAAAAGAGACATTATTAGGCATCTTCAAGGATTTGGCTGATAAAGTTGGCATGAGAGGTTATTGACGGTTGCACAGGGTGCCATTCAAGCTTGGACAGCCACTGCACAAACACACACACGCACACACACTCATACACAAAGACATGCATGGCCAGACATACACTTACATACCCACTGCTGTAAAGTGGGTTTAGGTGAACCTGAACAGAATGCATCATGTGGTACTTGATGATGATGGCTACGGTCAGGTAGGTGGCAGCCAGAGTGCCTAGTACACTGTGAGTGGACAGAGACAGGACACAAGTTCAGACATCACTCCAAAAAAAAAAAAAAAAATGTGGATGATTTGAATTTGAGCACAGGGGTCACTGCATTTAAGAGTGTCATGTCAATCTGTCAAGGCGGCACGGTGGCCGACTGGTTAGAGCGTCAGCCTCACAGTTCTGAGGAGTGGGGTTCAATCCCCGGTCCCGCCTGTGTGGAGTTTGCATGTTCTCCCCGTGCCTGCGTGGGTTTTCTCCGGGCACTCCGGTTTCCTCCCACATCCCAAAAACATGCATTAATTGGGGACTCTAAATTGCCCGTAGGTGTGAATGTGAGTGTGAATGTTGTTTGTTTGTATGTGCCCTGCGATTGGCTGGCAACCAGTTCAAGGTGTACCCCGCCTCCTGCCCGATGATAGCTGGGATAGGCTCCAGCACGCCCGCGACCCTAGTGAGGAGAAGCGGCTCAGAAAATGGATGGATGGATAATCTGGCGGCACGGTAGCCGACTGGTTAGAGCGTCAGCCTCACAGTTCTGAGGACCTGGGTTCAATCCCCGGCCCCGCCTGTGTGGAGTTTGCATGTTCTCCCCGTGCCTGCGTGGGTTTTCTCCGGGCACTCCAGTTTCCTCCCACATCCCAAAAACATGCATTAATTGAAGCCTCTAAATTGCCTGTAGGTGTGACTGTGAGTGCGAATGGTTGTTTGTTTGTATGTGCCCTGCGATTGGCTGGCAACCAGTTCAGGGTGTACCCCGCCTCCTGCCCGATGATAGCTGGGATAGGCTCCAGCACGCCCGCGACCCGAGTGAGGAGAAGCGGCTCAGAAAATGGATGGATGGATAAATATAATCTTTTTCTTCCACCCACCCCCCCCCCCCCCCCCCCCCCCCACCCCCCTTCACTGATACTAATGTGCTACACCACACTGCACTGCACATGCATGGTAAATGTAAAACAACACTGCACTGCACATTATTGGTAAATGTAAAACAATCTTTGGGTGTAGGAATTAAAACCACTCAAATTGTTTTGTGTTTTATGTACTAGTGTACTAGCTCTATGTACTATATGTAAATAATTACATTGTTGTCTTTTGGGGGAAATATGCACTCCGCACACCATTCATTCTACGTATGTAAAGTATGTATTGGGACTCCGTAAGAGAAAGTGCAACAGTGAACCCTGGAGGAATATATTTTTATTACGCCCCTCATCCCAACCAGACAACAGAGCCTCACCAGTTACCAATGTCAAAAAACATGCATTAATCAATTAATTGATTGTTGATTGCAACCTTGCAGTTATGTACTGTGTTAAGAGTTCTAAAATGGATGATGCTTGTGAGGCCATTAATGTGTTCGGCGGAGTCCTGACTTGTGAATGGATGAGAAAACCGAGGGTGGTGTGGTGTGACGTTTCCTAATGTACTTTATTTCTTTACATTAAAACCTGGTTAAAAAAACAACTCATTGTCCATCCATACTTCCATTTTCCGTACCGCTTATCTGCACTACTGTTGCCGGTGTGTTGGTGCCAATCTCAGCTGGCTACGGGCGGGAGGCAGGGTACGCCCTGAAATGGTAACCAGCCACTCGCAGGGCACACATAGACAAACAACCATTTGCACTCACATTCACACCTTTGAGGAAATTAGTCCTCAATAACTTTACCATGGATGTTTTTGGGATGTGGGAGGAAACCGGAGTACCTGGGGGAAACCCACGCAGGCACAGGGAGAACATGCAAAGTCCACACAGGCGAGGCCGGATTTGAACCTGCCCAACTCATTGTCATTTATAGTAATTACAGTATACTATGTTTTACATCATATTTGGTTTTATGTGACCCCTGCGCTTCAGTGAACTTGACACACCTGGTCTAGATAAACACCATTGAATTGAAATAACAATAGAGTACACACTGCACAGTATATCAAATCATCTTAAGTTACTTATGCAGTGTCTGTATGTGCAAATGTGTGTGCGTGTGTGTGTGTGTGTGTGTGTGTGTGTGTGTGTGTGTGTTGTACAGAGTAGAACTGGAGGCCTGACCTGATATATTTTTGAATGCTGATCTCTTTGGGGGTAGAAATAGGTAGAACGAGGAAGGCACACAGAAGAACCAGGGCAAAGCGTTGATCCGTGTAGAAGTGGTGGGGCATCTCTGAGTCTGGCAAACCAGTTACTAGCTCGTACAGGGAGCCGCACACTAATAGACGACACAATAAGCAAACAAGAACATTTCACCACCATCTGAAAGATCGAGTGCAACAAACAAATTGAGAAAAGCAGACAGATAAGGCTGATGAAGTTCAGATTTCATTTCGAAGAAAAAGCATTGCAAAACAAAACCACCAACAAGAAACAACAAGTGGTTGAAATTCATAATAAAATGTGATGAATAGGGTTATGGGCATATTAATCATGTGGTATTGATATATGCATACTCAGATTACGATGGTGAAATGACTGATAATTTTGCAATCCTCGCAGTTCTGGCAGACTATATTAACAAAATATTTTATATCTAGTCTTATATTACAAAACAAAATACAGTAAATTCCATATTTTGACATTGTGATCCCACTGTGTTTTAAATGAAGCATTCTGATACAAATAATAATTTTCCCAACAAACATTCTCTCCCATTTACGCAGTGTCCCTGAACGCACCTCGCGTAGGTAAAAATGAATGGCGGCCACACTGAATACAAAAATACAATGTTTATCCCCCGACATATGAAGGCTCTTACAGGCTCGTACAGTGCATTGGAAAAGTATTGGCCCCCGTCTCAAATTATTTTTTTTATAGTTTCCCCACTTTAATGTTTAAGATCAGCAAACAAATGTAAATATCAGACATATATAACCCAAGTGAACTTAAAATGCTGGGTTTAAATGGTGATTTCATTTATGAAGGAAAAAAACAAATTCAAAGTTACCTTGCCCTGAGTGAAAAAGTAATTACTGCCCCCTTTTTAAATCATGAATTAATTGTGGTTATACACAATATTTGGTTATTTTCACTGACCACACCAAAGCCTGATTACCTCCAGACCTGTTCAATCAAGAAATCACTTAAACATAATGTTTAAATCACTTAAACATAAAATAAAGTCAGACAAAATATCTAAAAAAGCTGCAACAAAATAACACAATCCAAAGAAATTCCAGAACAGTCGAGAAATAAAGTAATTGACATCTATCAGTCTGGAAAGGACTACAAAAGTAATTTCTAAAGCTGTAGGATTCCAGTGAACCACAGGGAGAGCCATTATCCTCACATGGAGAAAACATGGAACAGTGGTGAACCTTCCCAGGAATTGCCAGCCCACAAAGATTACCCCAAGAGAACAGCAATGACTCATCCAGGAGGCCACAAAGGAACTTGGGACAACTTCTAAAAGAACTACAGGCCTACCTTGCCTCAGTTAAAGTCAGTGTTCATGACACAACAATAAGGAAGCGAGTGGGCAAAAATGGCATGCATGGCAGAGTTCCAAGGCAAAAACCATTGCTGACCAAAAAAAGAACAAAGGCTCCTCTTACTATTGCAAAAAAAAAAAAAAAAAAAACATCTGAGTGTTTCCCAAGACTTTTGGGAGAATATTATCTGGACTGAAAAAAAAAGCTCAACTTTCATAGTTGAGCTTTTTGGAAGGCATGTGTCTCGTTACATCTGGCGTAAATGTAGCACAACATTTCAGTAAAAGAACATCATACCAACAGTCAAACATGTTGGTGGTAGTGTGACGGTCTGAGGCTGCTTAGCTCCTTCAGGACCTGGACAACTTGCTGTGTAACCATGAATGCTGCTCTTAAACAGAAAATCCTGAGGGAGAATGTTCAGCCATCAGTTTGTGACGTCAAGCTGCAGCACGATAACGAGCCACAACACACCAGCAAGTCAACTTCTGAATGGCTTTAAAAAATAAGTGGCCTAGTCAAAGTCCAGACTTGATTCCGATTGAAATGTGGCATGACCTTATAAAGGCGTTCATGCTCGAAAACCCTCCATTTTTGCTAAATTCAAACAATTCTGCCAGGAAGAGTGCGCCAAACTATCTCCACAGAGATGTGAAAGACTCATTGCCAGTTATTGAAAACGCTTGATTTCAGTTGTTGTTGCTGAGCATGGGCCAACCAGTGATTAGGTTTAACGGGCCATTGCTTTTTCATATAGGGCCAAGTAACTTTAAATAAAAAAATTCCTTAATAAATGAAATCAAAATTTTAATTTTAGAATTTTAATTAGGTAATATTTGCCTGATATTTACATTTGTTTGATGATCTTAAACATTAAAGCTTCTCACCCTATCTCTAAGCGAGAGCCCAGACATACTGTGGAAAAAACTAATTTCAGCCACTTTTATCCGCGATCTTGTTCTTTCGGTCACGACCCACAACTCATGATCATAGGGGAGGGTAGGAACGTAGATCGACGGCCTTTTGGCTCAGCTCCTTCTTCACCACGACAGACCGATACAAAGTCCGTATTCCTGCAAACGCGCACCGATCCATCTGTCAATCTCCTGTTTCATTCTTCCCTCACTCGTGAACAAGACCCCACTTGCACACCTCCACTTGGGGCAGGAGCTCCTCCCTGACATTCCAAAGAGCATTCAACCCTTTTCCTACTGAGGACCTGAGAATCACTTTCAACTGTTTTAGAAAGCTTACTTCAATTACTATGCGCCTATACTCTACACCCACATACATAGCACGGTATTGCGCTGGTCTCAGTCACATTATGTGACTTGAGATGTGACGTCAAACGTGCGACTATGACACAGCCAGCACGAATGCAGGCAGACATGGCAGACAGAAAGCAAAGCGTGGTGCTGTCTTATTTCACACCACTCAAGAAACTAGTGTGTGACAAAACATCATGCAAAACATCATGCAAATCATGTTCGGGGACAACATGCAAACTCCACACAGGCGGGGTCGGGATTTGAACCCCGATCCGCAGAACTGTGAGCCAGATGTGCAATCCCAGTTCTTCACCATGTCAGCACAATGAGAGATTAATTTCTAAAACTATAGCCTTTACCATCGAGGATTTATAACCATTTTATGCAGAGTACCTCCATTTTCAGGTGCTCAAAATATTTGGAAAATTGACAAGCAAGTTTTTAGTAGAGTTTATGTAGCAAGCTGTGTACCTGTGGTCCATCCCTTGTTAATTGTATGGTCGTTAATAGTTCATGTTTTCTGGTGTGGATATTGATTATGTGACTACAGATACAGTAAATTGTAAATTGTAAATTGTGAGTTATGTATACTTTCTGCTCACAGTCAGCCAAATGTTGTGAAACGGATACAAATTGGTTATTCAACATTAACATATCTTCCCATGGGCTCACCACCTGTGGGAGGGACCATAGGGGTCGGGTGCAATGCGAGCTGGGCGGTGGCCGAAGGCGGGGACCTTGGCGATCCGATCCCCGGCTACAGAAGCTGGCTCTAGGGACGTGGAATGTCACTTCTCTGGCAGGGAAGGAGCCCGAGCTGTTGTGTGAGGTTGAGAAGTTCCGACTAGATATAATCGGACTCGCCTCCACCCACATCGTGGGCTCTGGTACCAGTCCTTTCAAGAGGGGTTGGACTCTCTTCCACTCTGGAGTTGCCCACGGTGAGAGGCGCCGAGCAGGTGTGGGTATACTTATTGCTACCGGTTCGGCGCCTGTACGTTGGGGTTCACCCCGGTGGACGAGAGGGTAGCCTCCCTCCGCCTTCGGGTGGGGGATGGGTCCTGACTGTTGTTTGTGCCTATGCACCAATCAGCAGTTCAGAGTACCCACCCTTTTTGGAGTCCTTGGAGGGGGTGCTGGAGAGCGCTCCCACTGGGGACTCCATCATTCTGCTGGGGGACTTCAATGCTCATGTGGGCAATGACAGTGAGACCTGGAAGGGCGTGATTGGGAGGTGGTGAGTTGGCTCCGATGGTGGGGGAAGATGGCGGTCCGACGTGGCAGGGTCTGCTGGGAACGTCTAGCGGAATCCCCTGTCAGAAGGAGTTTCAACTCCCACCTCAGACAGAACTCTGCTCATGTTCCGTGGGAGGCAGGACATCGAGTCCGAGTGGACCATGTTCCGCACCTCCATTGCTGAGGCGGCCGACCGGAGCTGTGGCATGGGAGGAGTTCGGTGAGGCCATGGAGAAAGACTTCCGGACGGCTTCGAGGAAATTCTGGTCCACCGTCCGGCATCTCAGGAGGGGTAAGCAGTGCACCATCAACACTGTGTATAGTGGGGATGGGGCGCTGCTGTCCTCGACTCGGGACGTGGGGAGAATACTTCGAAGACCTCCTCAATTCCACCGACACGCCTTCCCATGAGGGAGCAGAGTCTGGGTTCTCTGAGGCGGGCTCTCCTATCTCTGGGGTTGAGGTCACCGAGGTGGTTAAAAAGCTTCTCGGTGGCAGGGCCCCGTTGATAAGATTCGCCCAGAGTTCCTAAAGGCTCTGGATGTTGTAGGGCTGTCCTGGTTAACACGCCTCTGCAACATCGCGTGGACATCGGGGACAGTGCCTCTGTATTGGCAGACTGGGGTGGTGGTCCCCCTTTTTAAGAAGGGGGACCGGAGGGTGTGTTCCAACTACAGGGGGATCACACTCCTCAGCCTCCCTGGTAAGGTCTATTCAGGGGTGCTGGAGAGGTGCAGATTCAGGAGGAGCAGTGTGGTTTTCGTCCTAGCCGTGGAACAGTGGACCAGCTCTACACTTTTGGCAGGGTCCTCGAGGGTGCATGGGAGTTCACCCAACCAGTCTACATGTGTTTTGTGGACTTGGAGAAGGCGTTCGACCGTGTCCCTCGGGGTGTCCTGTGGGGGGTGCTTCGGGAGTATGGGGTACCGAACCCCCTGATACGGGCTGCTCGGTCCCTGTACGACCGGAGTCAGAGTTTGGACCGCATATCCAGCAGTAAGTCGGACTCGTTTCCGGTGAGGGTTGGACTCCGTCAAGGCTGCCCTTTGTCAGTGATTCTGTTCATAACTTTTATGGACAGATCTTCTAGGCGCAGCCGAGGCGTAGAGGGGGTCCGGTTTGGTGGTCTCAGTATTGCGTCTCTGCTTTTTGCAGATGATGTGGTTCTGTTGGCTTCATTAAGCCGTGATCTCCAACTCTCGCTGGAGCAGTTTGCGGCTGAGTGTGAAGCTGAAGTGATGAGAATCAGCACCTCCGAATCTGAGACCATGGTCCTCAGTCGGAAAAGTCTGGCGTGCCCTCTCAAGGTCGGGGATGAGATCCTGCCCCAAATGGAGGAGTTCAAGTATCTTGGGTTCTTGTTCACGAGTGAGGGAAGAATGAAACTGGAGATCGACAGGCGGATCGGTGCACCGTCTGCAGTGATGCGCAGCTGTGGGTCGTGATCGAAAGAACAAGATCCCGGGTACAAGCGGCCGAAAATGAGTTTCCTCCGCAGGGTGTCCGGGCTCTCCCTTAGAGATAGGGTGAGAAGCTCGTTCATCCGGGAGGATCTCAGAGTAGAGCCGCTGCTGCTCCACATCGAGAGGAGCCAGATGAGGTGGCTGGGGCATCTGATTCGGATACCTTCCCGGTGAGGGGTTCCGGGCACGTCCCACTGGGTGGAGACCCCGGGGACGACCCAGGAGACGCTGGAGAGACTACGTCCTTCGGCTGGCCTGGGAATGCCTCGGGATCCCCCCGGAAGAGCTGGATGAAGTGGCTGGGGAGAGGGAAGTCTGAGCGTCCCTGCTAAAGCTACTGCCCCTGCGACCCGACCTCGGATAAGCGGTAGAAAATGGATGGATGGATGGACATTAACATATTCAATGGCCAGTGAGTCACCTGATCTTGCTCCAAATAAAGATTTTATTAATAAGCTTTTCATTCACTGAAAGCAAAGGTGGAGGAAGATACAAAAACACACAAGGTGGCTGCAGTAATGGTGTGGCTGAAAATGATGAGACCTGTCATGTGCATACAATGGTTGTGTGGTGGTGTATATTGAGAAAATCATACATCAACTCATTGTATAAATTCCCTTGGACTGTAATGTAACATGCTTGTGAACAAAAACAAAGCTGATTTTAAGAACAAAAAATCGAACTAAAGAACTAACTCTCCAACTCACACTTCTCCAGCTGGTCATCCATGATGACAAGGAAGGCCACGGAAATCATAAAAAGGTTAAAAACAAAGCAGATCTCACACAGCTGACCGATGGCTGGGCCACACACCTCCTTTACCACCGCCTGGTAGGTACACTGGCGACTGATGGACGACGAGTAGCCCAGGATGATCAGACCACTGATCAGGAACACTAAAGAGCCCTGAGTGGAAAAATACAGATTGCACTGATACCTCCAACTTCATTATGTCAAAATATGGTTTTGAAAAACACAAAAATGCCAGCTGTTTTGATAGTGTCATTTAAAAGTACACTAGCTCTGTAATAATACAGTTACAAAATATTATTCATTGCATCTTGTAAGTGTATTATTTAGATTTATTCTTTTTTACACTGGATCAAAAGATAAATTGGATTCCTGGCAAGGGTTTTATAAGATCCGCTTTAATTTAGCATGTGAAAAGCATTATGTTCAATTCGAGGGAAAGCTGGTTACACGCTGTTTGGACTGTGAAATTCAATATCAAGTGCAATATATAACTGGGTGGATAATATTTCAATTGGATGTAACCATAAGAAATGTATAGATACATTTACCTAAAGACTTAAGATTAATATAGATGTGTTGTGTGAGTTAGAATGCTCAAAAGGGAAGTTACAGTCTACCAAAACAACACCAACACCAAAGACACCATCAAACATAAAGCTGTAAAATACCCACCAGCTCCACAGTGATTGCGCTGTGGACGCCCCCAGCTCTCTCAAAGGCCCACGGGAAGTTGAGTAACCCGGCGCCCAGCGCAGACTTAAGCATGATGAAGATGGCCCCCAGGGAGCCGAGCCGGGACCCGGCCAGGTCCACCCGGGGTTTGGCTGAGGCTGAAGCTGAAGCCAGCAGGCTGATGCTCTCTCTGGCCAACTCCTCCATACTCAACCGTGGGACGGACAAAAGCCACATGCATTCACCCACGCGAACTCACGGCCGGAGCAAGACCCTTATCCATTAGGGGAGCATGTGAGCACTGACGCTGAGGAAAGCGTGTGAAGCATTGAAGTGAACTGACACCCTCACAGAAAGGATGGAAAGTGGTAGGGGTGGACCCCAACTGGAAAACTGCTTATGTCATATGCTACTATTCTGTATAATAATAATATTTTATTATGATTATTATTATTATTATTACTATTATTAGACAATCCTGGATATGTTACGTGACTATACGTTGGCCTGGTCACTTGTTGCTATGCAGAATTATTTCACTCACGAACGGTCACATTAGGGATGTTTTATGGAGAGTGCTCACAAAGTGCTTCAGATACGTACGCGCGCGCGTGTGTGTGTGTGTGTGTGTGTATGGCTATTCTATTACCACTTTGTGTATACAGCATATGCAGGCATGACCAAATTGTGGCCATAAGTGAAATTTTATTTGGAGGCCCCACCTCTCCCAATCCCCATTTTGTGAGGGTCACAGACAGGTCGTAAAAAAAAAAGACATTTATTCCTATTCAGTTTTTTTTAGTACAGTATCGAACCGTACCAAGTTCCCACACGGAACATAATAGGAGAGTGACAAGCAATGCTTTTCTTGTGCTCTAGCCACTAGTCAACTCTGTAAACAAATACAGTGCAGCTCACCTTTTGTTGCAACTCTTTGTGTTAGTGTTTTCGCTTCTTTGTTTTGTCGACAATTAGTAGTGATGACGAGATGAAGCTTCAAGAAGCATCGTAACACTTCAGCCATTGGTTCGAGTAATGGTTCATTTCTTGATGCTTCATGTGCACACGCAACCATCTGCTGGCCATGTGCATAATCACAGTCAGCTGTATCTTAACCACATGTGATTTGCTGCATTTTTGCAAGTAATTTCCTGACATAAAGTGTAAAATATATTATTTTTTTATTGTACTCTGTGTGCGTAAAAGGTTCATCATCACTGGTGTGGCACTTTGGTAATATGGCATGGGCTTAAGCGCGCAGACGACTTTGAAAGTGCTTATTTAGAAGCTAATCGCTATCTCGACTGTCCAAGCTATGTCAAACCTCGCGGCAAACTCTGAAGCCCTTCCCGAATCGGTCACGTGGTACAACGCGGTTTCGGATGTCATCACTTCCTCCCCTAAATGAAGCAAGCCTCGATACGCGCTTTGCGGAAACGCCCCTTCCATTACCCGACACACGCCTCGGAGGCTAGTAACATCACTAGCAATTAGCTTTAATCGCATTCCATCTATCCACCTCTGGGGTGTGTTTTGATTAATGTAGTTCGCGTCAGCCTTTTGCTACATACAGTGCTGTGAAAAAGTATTGGCCCCATTCTCAAACTTATATTTTTGCATAGTTTCCCAACTTTGTTTAAGATTGATAGAAATGTCTGGCTGCACGCTTACACAACACTGTATACACTTTTGTTTGATACATCCCATTACAGATATACATCCAGATATCCTTATAAACATATAATTGCATGACACTTCGTCGCACTGACACAACAAACGCACAACATATCGACATAAGGTGCGTTGGGAAGTTGGGTGCGCTATCTGCACCCCAGAAACTTCGGTAACTCAGAGCGTTGTTGGTGTGTGTGCCACTCGTAAAACTGACACATTCAATATGGGGGATGTACTGACGTATCCCTAGCGATAGCCAACACGTTCATTCGTAACGTTATAGAAAGTGGGAGTACGCTGTGTCTCTGGGTGCCGCGGTCTCAGGGCGCGATGGGAGCATCGGATGGAATTTCCGAACCTCATACACAGGCAAAGCTAGGATTGGTCCGAGCCTGCATAACGTCCCAACGGGAAGCAGTTTTGCCCACGAAACAAGCAGGCTGAAGCTTGGACGGGGCTCTTTTCCATGGGCGTTGTTCTGAACCAAGCGGGGGAGAACCCAGCGCTGAACTTTTTCCAACCTTATTGCTTGACTTTTTGTTTTCGAATAAATTGTTAAAGTTTCCATTCGGCCGAATCGTTGTAGTTTTACCACGACACGAATAAAAGAACCAGGCAATAGAGGTTTGTACGGCCGGCAGGTTATACCTGGACCGTGACTTTTTTCTCTTTTCCTAACCTCTAACAAGATCATCAGACAAATGTGAATATCAGACAAATATAACCCAAGTGAACTTAAAATGCTGCTTTTGAATTGTTATTTCATTTATTAAGGAAACAAATACTTCAGTTACCTGGCCCTGTGTGAAAAAGTAATGGACCCCTAAATCTAATAAGTAGTTGGGCGATCCTCAGCAGCAACAACTGAAATCTGGCAATGAGTCTTTCACATCTCTGTGGAGATATTTTGGCCTCTCTTCCTAGCAGAATTGTTTCAATTCAGCAAAAATTGAGGATTTTTGAGCATGAACGGCCTTTTTAAGGTCATGCCACTGCATTTCAATCAGATTCAAGTCTGGACTTTGACTAGGTCGCTGCAAAACCTTCATTTTTTTTTTTAAAGCTATTCAGATGTCGACCTGCTGCCGTGTTGTGGATCGTTATCCTGCCGCAGAACCCAATTGCTTGAGCTTAACGTCACAAACTGATGGCTTAGCATTCTCCTTCAGGATTTTCTGTTAAAAAGCAAAATTCATGGTTTCATCAATCACAGCATGTTGTCCAGGTCCTGAAGGAGCTAAGCGGGCCAACACCATCACACTACCACAGCCATGTTTGACAGTTGGTATGATGTCCTTTTTCTGAAATGCTGTGCTACATGTGCTAGATGTAACGAGACACACACTTCCAAAAAGCTAAATTTTCATCTAATCAGTCCATATAATATTCTCAAAAAAGTCTTTGAAATAATTCAGATGTTTTTTTTGTTTTTTTGTTTTACAAAACTAAGATGCGCCTTTATGTTCTTTTTAGTCATCAATGGTTTTCACCTTGGAACTCTGCCATGGATGCCATTTTTGCCCAGTCCCTTCCTTATTGTTGTGTCATAAACACTGACCTTGAGGCAAGGGAGGCCTGCAGTTCTTTAGAAGTTGTCCTGAGTTCATTTGTGGCCTCCTGGATGAGTCATTGCTGTTCTCTCTCTCTTTGTACGCCGGCCACTCCTGGGAAGGTTCACCACTGTTCCATGTTTTCTCCACGTGAGGATAATGGCTCTCCCTATGGTTTGCTGGAATCCTAAAGCTTTAGAAATGGCTTTTGTAAACCTTTCCAGACTGATAGATGCCAATTACTTTATTTCTTGACTGTTCTGGAATTTCTTTGGATCGTGTCATATTGTTACAGCTTTTTTTTAGATCTTTTGTCCGACTTGATTTTGTTCAGACAGATTCTGTTGAAGTGATTTCTTGATTGAACAGGTCTAAAGGTATTCAGACTAGGGTGTGAGCAATGAAAATGAACCAGAAATTGTGATTAGCCACAATTGTTGCTGGCAATTTTTTGTCTTGAGTTTGTTGTCACATTTCTGTGGGGCCAATTATACATTACTCGTGCACTCACTGTAGTTGTCTCGCCACGCTGCACTATTTGCATATCTGTTGTTGACCAATACTGGCTACTCATGCCAGAGTAGCATCTGCTCCATTTGCACACTGACTGAGGAGTATCTGCAACATTTGCACGATCAACATTGTCCCAGATTATCGCACTACTCGCTTGAAGTCTCGGCGCCCTTTGCACAATGCTCATTGCACCGGACTATTGCTATATTGGTCATTCAAATTGCTCTAAGTGCTAGAGGACTCTGCAACTTTTTGCACCATTGTCAAAAAAATAAATGAATAAAAAAATAAATTTGTACCGGCATTACCAGATAACGAGCAATCCTTTATTGCTCAGTGACTGTTTTTTTGTCAATGTCTTTATGTCTCAAAAGTGTTCTCTGTCAATTGACTGTCTGTTGTCGTACTAGAGCGGCTCCAACTACTGGAGACAAATTCCTTGTGTGTTTGTTGGACATACTTGGCAAATAAAGATGATTCTGATTCTGAATTAATACATGATTTAATAAGGGGGGTAGTAATTACTTTCCACACAGAATCAAGTAACTTTGAATACATTTGTTTTCCTTAATAAACGAAATCACCATTTAAAAACAGCATTTTAAGTTCACTTCGGTTATATTTGTCTGATATTTACATTTGTTTGATGATCTTAAACATTAAAGTGGCGAAAGTATGAAAAATCTAAGAATATATATATATATATAAACATCAAATCTAACAAATCATCCATCGATCTATGAATTTTCTATCATTAGGATCATACTGTAGTAAGCTGGAGCCTATCCCAGCTGAGAGGCACCCTGGCTTGTTCGCCAGCCAATCGCAGGGCACATATAGACAAAATAAACTTTCACATTGACATCTAAGGAAAATGTAGTTTTCAACTGACCTAAGAAGCATGTTTTTGGAATGTGGGCAGAACTCAGAGTAGCTTACCCTGAGAAAACCCACTTAAACACTGGGAGAACAGGCAACATGCAAACTCCACATCGGAAGGCCAGAGTAATATTCAAACCCTAACCTCATGACTGTCACGCAGATGTGCTAACCATTCGACCATTGTACAAATTGTACAAATTAGTTAAATAGGAAAGACTTTTTTGTTTGGAGGCAAATTTCACAAAGGGAATGGGTAGTATTATTCCCATAAGGACTTGATAGCATTGGCCACAAAGTCAGTAAATTCTATTTGAAAAATGATGTTATGATGGCCAAATACAATAAAGTAATTTCATTCTTACCTGAAAGGTAATCCCATGAGATCTGGCTTTAAGTGTACACTACACATTCATTTTTTCGCAACCATTCAATGCGGCATTAATGTACGAGGGCCAGTCAAAAAGTATTGACTTGAGCCAAATTTAATTTAACTCTGTAATATATTTTTTAAATTCTGACATTTTCAGAGCGGCATTTTGTAGTTTAAATAGTTGCTTGAAGGTTTTGTTTTTTGTTTTTTTTAATGGAGTTTTGTTTAAGCTCTTCCTGTCAGCCATTTCAGAAATGACGTAATTGTTGGATGCCCATCAAAAGCAAAGAGCTGTGATTGAATTTCTTGCTTTGGAAGGGAAAACACGACTCAACATAAAAAAACAAAAACAAAAAGAAGACCAAAAAAAAAAAACAGGATAAACCTGTTTGAGGATAAACGAGTCACGTATGCACGCACAGACACATGCACACAAAGAAAAATTTCCCAAAACTAAACTTCAAGAATTATGACAGAACTATTTATAGAAATATTACTGTATATATACTGTAGAAGGGTGGAGGGATGACTCAAATAAATTGAGTGAGAAACATTTGATCTATCAACTCCAGCAGGAATTCAAAGTTCCATACAACTTGCTATAAAAATAGATATAAACCCACAAGACAGAGCAGACCACCGTCACTGATGACCATGGTCTATTTTTGTTGTTCTGTTACAATCCTGCTCATACTGGTTGACTGATTCCAGATTAATTCAAAAGGCCATGAAAAATGGTTAAAATGCTGCAATTGTAATCTTGTGGTTTGGACAGGATGTCTCTAAATGGCTTAAGTGGTCACGGGTCACAGGTATTAAAGTCAAGATCTAAGTAAGGTCACAATTTAAATATCTTGAGCACATGACACATGTTTTAATCTTCCACGGGGGAGCTGGGGTTTGATGTTTGGTAGGCCCTCTTGCGGACATGGATGTGAGCAATAAAGGCTTCTGGGACGTAGGCTATAATGGAAGAGCAGAATGTGACGGGATGGTGGGGCGACATGGTTCAACATGACATGTTGAACCATGTCGCCATGCTGTCTCCTTCAACTGCCTCTTCAGTATGTGAGCGGTTGACCTGATTGTCGAGACAGGAACATTCTGGCACCTGGGAACCTTGAAGCGAAAAGGGCATGTGACCTCCACTCACCACCAGCTTTCCCAAATCTTGTTAGAACAGCTAGCTGGACCCACAGGCATGTCCCACTTTCCCAAGGTTCCTGGGGAGATTAGTTCTCCAGTGTGGACGGGTGACAGATTCACAGGCTGACCTGGCCGATTAGTCTTGGAAAAGCAGTCAGGGCTCAGACCTGTTGCACACAGATGCACATCACCTCTGATGACATCAACTTTGCATCACTGATTTGAGCTAATAACTAACACTAAATCCCTGAGGGACTAATGATATTAATTAATCTAGACTCTAAACAGCCAGCAGCAAGAAATGTAAATATTGGTTCCCAATCAAGCTTTGTAACTCTCCAAGATATTGTCTCAAAACCTCCCTTCTCAGTCATTAGATGCTAGTGAAATATCTGCCAAGACTTCCTAATCAAAGGACATGTTCAAACGATAAAGTATACCATACTCTAATTATTCTTTTTGAAATGTATTTATTTTTTCAAATAAAACTTGCATTCACTGTAAATATTCATTCATCCATCCATTCATCACTTTGCTGGGGGCTGATACAAACACCACAGAGATTTCAGAGGACATATTAAAGTTGACTCTTAAAGTGCTTGTATGCAAATACTGTCTGAGGCTTTCTGAAGGGCCTGCCAACCCAACAAGTGTGAAATTAAACAACAGCTGCCTATTTCTGAAAATGTGTTTCTAACTGAGCTGTTCTGAATTTTGCTGAATTGAGGATAAGTGCTTTAGAAAATGGATGTATGGATGTGGTACCACAATACGGTTAAACTGGGTTGAGTTAGCCAGCGGTGACTTCGCCCAAGCCCTATTCATTTGCAGTCGGGATGCAGAGGGGTGAACATCTGCTTCTGGAGGGAGTTTCATTCTCCAAAACCCAATGACAGCACAAAATGCTAGATTGTTGCTTTAAAAAATAAATTGGCAGACGGGTTGTACGTCACTAAATATAGCGTCAATGTCACTAAGTTGGTAATACGGAGTAGCCGCTTGCCATGTTACAGCCCCAGGTACATGGTAACAGAAGCCATACTCAGCATTCTCATGCCAGAACTGCACCCCCCCAAAAACAAAACAAAACAAAAAAAAACATTTCAACCATGGTATGAAAAGTGGATGTTAAGTGTTTTGTAATTCTTGACCTTCTGTGTATTTTTTTTGTATGTACTTTTTTTTTTTTTTTTTTTAATCCAATACAGTACATTTGTTAAGTACAGTTCATCCATCCATCAATTTTCTCTTTTACCCACTAGGGTCGCAGGTGTGCTGGAGCCTATCCCAGCCGACTCTGGGTGAGAGGCGGGGTACACCCTGAACTGGTCGTCAGCCAATCGCAACAGATAGAGAAACAACAATTCACATTCACACCTACGGGCAATTTCGAGTCTTCAATTAAGCTACCATGCATGTTTTGGGGATATTGGAGGAAACCGGAGTACCCGGAGAAAACCCATGCAGGCACGGGGAGAACATGCAAACTCCACACAGGGAAGGCCAGATTTCAACCCTTGCCCTCAGAACTGTGAGGCAGATGTGCTAAACAGTCGTCCACCGTGGCACCCTATGTACAGATCAGTTGTATTTAATTTTTACGTATAATACATTTGCAGCTTATCTTTTAAAATGGTTTGTTTACAGACATATGTACAATACTTACAGTTGAACCTTTGTGTGCAATACTTTTAATTGAATCATTATTTAACCGGAGTTTACTTTCCTATATTAAAGCACAGTATTAATGTTACAAAGGCTTTCAATAACAAGTATACTTTTTTGGAATACAACCTGCCTCAATTTCGATGAACACTTGGCCCTAGTACGTGACTGTAATTTAATGTTAGTTATTATGGTGGCACTTAGAGAGTGAAGTATTTGTTGACGTGGTACTGGATGTAAAAAGTTTAAAACCTACAGGTTTACAGCCATTGTTCAATTTAAAATTGTCTAAATCCTCTGATTCCAGCCTCTCAACAGTAAATATTCCAATTTCTGACATCCTCCGTGATAGCAGACTGATTATATTTTTGTTTAATCAAAATAACAAATTTGCAAATACCTGATTTTACTTTGAAAAATACTGACGTTTTTGCTTTTTTTTTCTGACGTTACAGACCAAACCAGCAACTGAATCATAATCAATGGAAAAAAATGTCAGTTTAATCAATTACAAATTGACAATATACTGTAGTTCAACCTGAAGCAGCCTCAGACGAGTACTGTATATCAAACTAGTAGCCCTTCACCTGAATTAGCACCCAAGAAGTAGCGCTATTACAAAAAGATTGGTGAGTACATTACTCCCTCTTGTCATATTTCTTAGCTATTTGGTTTTATTTATTAAACATTACCAAATAAAAAAATAATCTGTTAATAAACAGGAATGGGGGAAAAAATTAAAACATGAAATACATTTTTAAATGATTAGTCAATGAAATAATCAATAGAATAATAAATTTTATTTGATAGCTGCAGCCCAACTAAGAACCGCAGAAAGATAATGGCCCACAAAAGAGAAAGTGGAACAGCTCTTTTCACTTGTACAAAAAGTGCTGCTGGGGCTTGATATGATGATTGAGGTTTATGCATGATCCAGTTTCCGCACCCTATGGAGCATGTGGTCACATTTCAAATTTAATAAAGCTAGAAAGAGTGTCACAAAGTGAGGCATATTTCTCATTGACACACTTTATACTAACTTGTTCATATAAATATGAAGTAATGCATTTGAGGTACCCACAAAAGCAACAATGCCTGCAACATGAAATGTGACAAAACCAATGCTAGAGGTTGCATTTCATTACTTTGTCCTAACAGACCACAGCTAGCACTACCACCATTCAATCGCTACGACTTTTTTTTTTACACATTTAAATGGGAGCTTGTCTAGGAGTAAAGTACAGGGTATGTTTCATTATGCTTTATTTTCATTTATTGATGAAGTATATTTAAACAAGTCTCTTACTGTTGTTTTTGAGGAGATCAATAGAATATACAAACAGAAATTACAGTACAAAGTTTAAAAACTGAAAAAAAGAAAATAAAATACAGGTATAGAAATGGGTGTACAGCGTGATTTTTGAAGGATTCTGATATGGGAAGTATCTATTATTCTGTATGTGTGAAGTGTTTCTTTTGTGTATGCATACATTTTTTTTGGGGGGGGGGGGGCATTTGTATGCCTGCGTGTGTGTGCATATGCATAGGGTACAAAACAATGTAATAAATATAAAGTCAAACAGTTCAATTTGGTCAAATAATCTTGAGCAGAGAGGAAAAGGAGGGTTAAAAAATGGCTGTCTCGATGGATGAGAGCCCAATTGTATGTGTACAGTTCATGACACCACAAATGCACAGAGACAGCTTGAATGGACAATTGGCACAAAAACGGGTTGTCGCATTCAAGACACTTGGTGTACACAAATTATTGTAGAGCCTCCAGGTGTCAAACATGTCTTCCTCTAGACGTCATTTGACGTTTTGTGTGCTTCACATGTTCACGGTTACTGTTCCTTAAGCAATTTACGCATGATGGAGGCACATCCAGTTGTCCAACCATATGTCCAAATTTGTCAAACAGTGGGGTTTTTCCCATTTGCTGTCTGCTGCAAGTATGTGGGGCGTTTGATGCGGGGTTTCCTGCGCTTGGGTTTGCTCTTGGCTTTTGTGAGCTGGACCACGAAAAAGGACAGGACGACCATCGCGCCCAGGAAGGCAAAGACTGGGATGGTCTGGCCCACTTCTTGGTTGTAGCGACCAGGCATTATTCCTGTGGACATGGAATGGAAGGTCAAATGTCACAGGAAGCATTTTCAGATACCACTAATATACTGTAACAACCCAGTATTACATGAACATCCTGGATTTGGTTATGAAAGTCATATTTAATGACAAAAATGTTACAGTATATTAGTGTTAGAGAGTATTAAGTTTTAAATAAAACGACCAACAAAATTACGCAGAGGCAAAGGCTATCATGGAATACATTTTATGTACAGCTGTAACCTTGACTTAAAAGCTTTTTGAGATAATAGCCGTTGCGCGACCGAAAGCAAAAATTTGTGACGCGGTACCGAAATGGTGCCAGCTGAAACCATATACAGGAAAGTCTGGAAAGAGACATGCACGGTCGCCGTATTGTTACCCAGCTTGACATAAGGCAATACAATTTACCATTTCCAAACTTCATCATCTGTACGTAACTTCACGATATATATATTATGTTAATCTGAGATTTTTATCATGGCCAGTTAGTGAACTATAAGAGAAATACGCTACCATTATTAAGACAAGAAACGATGCATCTGTATGCCCTGTCCAGAACGTGCGTAACAGCCCACAACAAAATATTTTGCCAAAAAACACTTACAACTGACCAAGTCTACTGCAAGCCTGTAGTATAAACGGGCAGAAATGGAGAAGCTAACATTGACGAAGCAGTGCGGTCCCTTTTCAAGCATGTCCAGACTTTGTTTTGTACAGCTTTGTTGTCAGCCAGCTCAACTTAACAATCAGCAGTTTGACACATACTGCAAATTTCTGAAAAAAAGAGGCTTCAAGCTGTTTACTGCCACTCCCAGTTTAAATTAATTGTCAAGTAAACATAAAACAAAGACAAGTGACCAGTGACCAAGGCATGCACAACAGAAAGCGCACAAGGGCTGGAATGGTAATGGAATTTCCATTCATTTCAATTGGGAAAGATGATTTGAGACACGAGTGTTTGGATCGTTACAATCTTGGTCACAAAACCAATTAAACTCGTAAGTCGTGGCATCACTGTATAATGTTATCTCTACATTGTATTTAAAACTTTTAATCATTTCTGGAGTCTGTTTTTGGGATTTTCTGGTCTCCACAGACTGTCTGCTCTCTCATCCTAAGAACTAAAAATCATCTATTTTGCCAATTTTAGCCTAGCTCAGCAGGTTTAAAATATTTGTAAACTTTTTTTTTACCTTAACTGCAGCACCATCACTGAAATTCACTGGCACCCCCCAGGGGAGGTGCGCCTCGTGCAAAACCACTGTTTTATGCTACTTTTCTGCATCAATCAAGCACACTATTCATTGAAAACAGCCATATTTCGTAACAGTGTGTAGTGGATTTTCAATTCTGAAATTTCAGGCACCAATTCTGAGTTAAAGAGAATTTTGCAAAAACAGTATGTGGATCATAATTAGTGGTGGACTGTTAGAGTTATGGGCCTTGTTCCAACTGGTGATTAGATCATATTTTACTTTCAAAGGGACAATGAATGGATTTCCAAACGTGATTTATGCCTGTAACCACATTAACTGTAAATCCAAAATGTTCCATTCATAAAGTATACAGTACTTGATTCAGACATTTTAAAACCCAGTTTAGAGGAAAAAATTAAATAAAATAAATTTTTTTTAAAAAACTCACCTCCAGGGATGTCCCAGGCTCCACTCTCCCCAGGGGATAAAGGTCGGACCTGGGGACGGTAAGGCCTCACATTTGGCAGTGCCACCTTGTCCAGATCCACAGACAGAAGCTTCTGGTGCTTCCATAGGTTACTGAAAGCACAGAGAAGGGCGCACACAAGATAAAAAAAAAACCAAAAACACAAATTCCAAGCTCAAACCTCCTCTAAAATTTAAAGTTGGCAGTGTGCATAATGGTGACAGTCCATCAATGGATTCATTACATTTGCTAAACTGTAGAGATGCAACGAGATGTCCAGAGTCTTCGAAGTGTGTGTCAGGTAAGGAAGGGAACGTTTCCGCAAAGCGCCTATTCAAGGCTTGCTTCATTTACGGGAGAAGCTAGAAGTGATGACGCCCGAAGCTTAACTGCGTGAGGTTTGACAGAAATGTAGAAATGTTCCTCAGGCAGGACAGCGACTGATAAATAACTATCATGAGTTGAGGGTTATTAATTAGGTTTTTTTATCAAGAACTGTATTTTCCATCATTTCTCATTTTATTCGAAGGTGGTGTGTTTATTGCGTTCCAAGAAAGGAGGGTTCAAAAAAACCCTCACTGGGAGAGGAAGAATTACTGTACCGCAATTTACATAAACTTGCTCTTGAATGAATCACTTGATAAACTGTTATTTCTGAATAAGCCCTTTAAAAGTCCTATGCCAGTTTCTGAAAGTGACAGAAAAACACAACTTGCCATATCAGAAATTATGAACATTTTACGCACACAGAATATGTTCAAAAATAATTGTACACTTTATGTCGGGAAACTACTTGGTCAAACATTGTTTTGTAATACAGTCATTCACAAGAGCCAATAAGACGCAAAAATGCAATGCATCACGTGGTTAAGATACAGCTGCATGTGATTATACACATGGCCAGTAGGTGGTTTCGTGTGCACATGAAGCATCAAGAAATGAACCCTTACTCAAACCAATGGCTGAAGTGTTACGATGCCTCATGAAGCTTCATCTCGCCATCACTACTGAACTGAAAGGTAACATGCATCCAGTGAAATATGGACCATTGCATCCATACGTTCCTGCTGTGTATCACTAAATTATCTATCTTGACTGTACAGATGAACATCACTGGAGTCTATTCAAACCCACCTGGGCGCTGTCTCATTGACGGGCTGCGGCTTAGCCCAAGAGAGATGTGGACAGGCTGGTAGGGGGCGGGGCTTTGGGTCACCAAGATGAGCTTCAAGAACTTTTGAATAGCGATAAAGATGATTACCTATCGAAAGGGAAGAGAAGATACATTTTAAATTAAATAAATGTTTATTTGTAGCGATATTTCTTCGACAAAAAGATATAACCAAATAAAATATACAATGGAACCCTGCTAGGGGTGGGCGATATAGGCAAAAAAAAACCTCCATTTATTTTTCTTTCATTTTACAATAACAATTTGACCATATCCTAATAAAATGATTTACATCTCTACTTGCTTTCCAGAACATTTATTAATAGAAAGTGTTTCAAAACAACAGCTCGTTTATTTTTGAAAGTGGTTCATACATCTGCAAAACATTGCACAAGAACACTGTCAATATTTAAAAATGAATAACTAGTTATGTCAAGGCTGTATACAGGAGAATATGGCAAATGAGGTTTGCGCAATAGTATTTGTTAAGCTTTTGTAAAAAAAAATTAAAAATTAAAATAAAGTTAACAAATGTCAAAAACCTGTGTATTATGTAACTATAATCAAACGTTTTGAACCAAAACAAGTTTGTCACTACAGCACACAATGGCATACAAACTTGGCGAGAACACTTCAGAAAGAAATGTAGTTGATGGCGTTCTTTTTGTCTTGCCAATATTTGCTTGTTTTTGTTATATTGTACATGTTTGCTAAATGACAGGGTTTTTACGTGGGTTTTGCA